>NC_092124.1:2856096-3156096 GCF_045679555.1 Salvelinus alpinus
GACTATGAGGTCTATATTAAATAATGAAAGAGGTTGCTATGAGATGGTATGAAAAGTTATGAAGTGGAACAAAGGACTGAGTTGGAGATCGTGTTAAGCTAAAATAAGTATATTGAAGTTGTTCAGGTGAACGAAGGATGTACTCCGAACAAAAGTATAAATGCAACATGCAACAATTTCAACGATTTTACTTAGTTACAGTTCATATAAGGAAATCAGTCAAATTAAATTAATTAGGTCCCCTCTCTATGGATTTCTCATGACTGGGCAGGGGCACAGCCATGGGTGGGCCTGGGAGAGCATAGGCCCACCTACTTGGGATCCATGCCCAGCCAATCGGAATGGGTTTTTCCCCACAAAAGGGCATTATTACAGACAGAAAAACTCCTCAGTTTCATCAGCTGTCCGGGTGGCCGGTCTCAGACGATCCTGCAGGTGAGGAAGCTGGATGTGGAGGTCCTGGGCTGGCGTGGTTACACGTGGTCTGTGGTTGTGAGGTCGGTTGGACCTACTGCCAAATTCTCTAAAACGATGTTAGAGGCGGGTTATGATAGATAAATGAACATCAAATTATCTGACAACAGCTCTGGTGGACATTCCTGCAGTCAGCATGCCAAATGCACACTCCTTCAAAACTTAAGACATCTGTGGCATTGTGTTGTGTGACAAACCGGCACATTCTAGAGTGGCCTTTAATTGTTCTCAGCACAAGGTGCACCTGTCTAATGATAATGCTGTTTAATCAGATTCCTGATATGCCACACTTGTCAGGTGGATGGATCATCTCGGCAGAGTAGGAATGCTCATTAAAATTTGAGAGAAATTCCCAAAATTTGAGAGAAATAAAATTTCTGGGTTATTTGATTTGACTTTACATGTTGTGTTTATATTTTTGTTCAGTATATTTTATCTCTGGGCCCTAGGAGGTCTAGAGTAGTATTTTCTACAGAGTCTATCTTCTGGATTTATTCTTGTAAATTGATACCAGTAAAATGAACAATACGAAAAATCAAAGAAGCACACACACACAAACAGGCACAGACCCCCCCCCCCCCCCCCCTCCCCCCACACACACACAAACTGGTTCAGACCCCCCCCCCCCCCCACACACACACACACAGGCACAACCCCCCCCCCCCCCCCCCCCTTCCCCCACACACACAAACAGGCTCAGACAACCCCTCTCCCACCCCCACACACACAGGCTCAGACCCTCCCCCCCGACACACACAAACAGGCACAGACCCCCCCCTCCCCCCACACACACACAAACAGGCTCAGATCCCCCCCCCCCCCACCCCCACCCCACACACACACACACACACACACACACACACACACACACACACACACACACACACACACACACACACACACACACACACACACACACACACACACAAACAATATAAAAGCGGCCAACCACCTTTTCTAAACATTTATATTTCCGTTTCAGCTCTGAACACAACAACAATAGGAGAAGGAAGATAATGGCAACTGTTGGAGGTTAGAATGTGAATTTCAAAGTCTATTGTCACTGGAGCTGCCAATCATTTATGCCATGGTGGAGAGAGAATAATTATGATGCTCACACACACACACGCACACACACGCTCGCACGCACACACGCTCGCACACACACACACACGCTCGCACACACACACACACACACACATTCTCCCCACAGAGAACAGGCCTAGAGAATGTCCTGCTGGCGACTGATGTGACGTAGATCATTGTTGGCAGTGGATGATGCCGCTGTAATGTCACAGAAAAACGCCCCGTCAGTGGAAGTATTCACATAATGCCTAGCTGTTATCAGACGAAGGCTACATGCTGCCAAGATGGCTGAAAGGCTGAAATGACTTCAATACAACACATTTGTTATTATCATTCCGACATCCAAGCCAACTCTTTGTATACGCTCTGTCTATCTCAATCTCTTTCTCTGTTTGTCTCTCTCTCTCTCCGGTCCAAAAACCTACCCTCTCGCTCTCTCTTTCTCTCTCTCTCGCTGCCGAGATGACTAACCACTGCCGTGCTTTTGTGATTTTCCAAACTGAGAAGTATTGTTCACAGAAACAGCAGGTGTTGACAGCAAAAGAACGAGCCAAGAAGGAGCGAAGCATATTTTCTCTTGATTGCCTTGGCTGACTCACAAATCACAGGAAATATCTTCAAAAATATCTGCAGAGGGAAGAGTGTGAAATTACAGTTGATGGTTATACCCAGTTAATCTTATTGATAGTTATGTGGATATAACATTTAAAATGTAATGTAACCCTTAATTCAACCAATATCGACCCAATACCTGTTAAACATTGTAAACTAAGATGCATATTGACTGCATCTAGGGTATTAAGCAAGGTTAAATTAAGTTCCTCAGTTAGGTGGTTAACAAATTTTTGTACTCCGACTTCCTTGGGTAGGTGAAGGGAGTCTGGAAGGGCATCTAGGAAACTTTGGGTTGTCCGAGAATTTATAGCACGGCTTTTGATGATCCTTGGTTGGGGTCTGAGTAGATTATTTGTTGCGATTGCAAACGTAATAAAATGGTGGTCCGATAGTCCAGGATTATGAGGATCCACAATATTTATTCCACGGGACAAAACTAGGTCCAGAGTATGACTGTGGCAGTGAGTAGGTCCGGAGACATGTTGAACAAAACCCATTGAGTCGATGATGTCTCCGAAAGCCTTTTAGAATGGGTCTGTGGACTTTTCCATGTGAATATTGATGTCACCAAAAATTTGAATATAATCTGCCATGACTAAAAGGTCCTATAAGAATTCTGGGAACTCTGTGAGGAACGCTGTATACGGCCCAGGAGGCCTGTAAACAGTACCTATAAAAAGTGATTGAGGAGGCTGCATAGATTTCATGACTAGAAGCTCAAAAGACAAAAACGCAGTCATTTATTTTTTTAGTCAATTGAAATTTTCTGACATAAATGTTAGCAACACCTCCACCTTTGCGGGATGCGCGGGGGATATGGTCACTAGTGTAACCAGGAGGAGAGGCCTCATTTAACAGAGTAAATTCATCAGGCTTGAGCCATGTTTCAGTCAGGCCAATCACATCAAGATTATGATCAGTGATTAGTTCATTGACGACGACTGCCTTGGAAGTGAGGTATTTAACATTAAGTAACCCTATTTTGAGATGTGAGATATCACAATCTCTTTCAATAATGACAGGAATGGAGGAGGTCTTTATTCCAGTGAGATTGCTAAAGCGAACACCGCCATGTTTTGTTTTGATCAACCTAGATCGAGGCAGAGACACGGTCTCAAAGGGGAAAGCTGAGCTGACTACACTGACTTTGCTAGTGGCACTCCACTAAGCTGGTAGGGTGGCTAACAGCCTGCTGATGGTCATAGACAGTAATGGTTATCGATGGTTATGTGGATATAACCTTTTAAATGTAATGCAACTCTCAATTCCCCAATAGAGATGTAGGATCTTCATTTGAGCCAGTTTGCTACAGCAGGAAAATAATCCTGCAGAAACAGGAAATGTGAATTATTATGTGGATTCTAATTAATGGATTTTTTTTTGCAGGGGTTAATACATTTTTCGGGTTGATAAATATTACCTTTTAAAGTGAAAATTACAAACTTTAGAAGCCTTTTTAAACTTTGAATACACCACAAGTTAGCATCTCCTGCACCACAAGTTAGCATCTCCTGCTTTGCAGGAGTGTGATCAAATTAAGATCCTACATCTGTATCTACGCCTCTTAAAACATTGAAACCTAAGACTATTATTGTAGAACAAAGAAATGCACACACACACACACACGCGCCGCAGTCCTATCAGTCACAATTACTGAACACACACACACAGGCTTGTGCTGAGTCTTTGACAGTGAAGCAGAGCAGTGTACGTGGAGCGCCCCAGTCAGTCAAATCATTTACTATTCCACTTTTCTAATGAGCTACAACTCATGTTCAAACGAGTCACGCGAGGGGAGAACAGTAGTGGAGAAAGAGAGGCACAAAGAGAGAGGGATTGTGTGTGTGTGAGAGAGGTGTGTGTGAGAGAGAGATAGAGGGACACAGAGTACAAGAGAAAGAGAGAACCTGAGGTCTGTCTAGCAGGCAAGCACTTGTCTCGGCCCGCAGCCCTTCCTTAAAGCAACCACACGTAAACAAACAACAAGTAAACGAACAGAAATAGAAACATTTGCAGAGGGAATTTAGTTCATGCCATTCTAATCCAATCAGTTCAAGTGATGAATTCATACTCAAATCATGAACTGAAAAGTGGCCATTACTTTCAGAGAGAGAGAGAGAGAGAGAGAGAGAGAGAGAGAGAGAGAGAGAGAGAGAGAGAGAGAGAGAGAGAGAGAGAGAGAGAGAGAGAGAGAGAGAGAGAGAGAGAGAGAGAGAGAGAGAGAGAGAGAGAGAGAGAGAGAGAGAGAGAGAGGAACTCCAAAACGTTCTGGGACACTGTAAAGTCCATGGAGAATAAGAGCACCTCCTCTCAGCTGCCCACTGCACTGAGGCTAGGAAACACTGTCACCACTGATAAATCCACGATAATTGAGAATTTCAATAAGAATTTCTCTACGGCTGGCCATGCTTTCACCTGGCTACCCCTACCCCGGTCAACAGGCCTGCACCCCCCACAGCAACTTGCCCAAGCCTCTCCCATTTCTCCTTCACCCAAATCCAGATAGCTGATGTTCTGAAAGAGCTGCAAAATCTGGACCCCTACAAATCAGCTGGGCTAGACAATCTGGACCATCTCTTTTTAAAATTATCCGCCGAAATTGTTGCATCCCCTATTACTAGCCTGTTCAACCTCTCTTTCGTATTGTCTGAGATCCCAGAAGATTGGCAAGCTACCGCGGTCATCCCCCTCTTCAAAGGGGGAGACACACTAGACCAAAACTGCTACAGACCTATATCTATCCTACCCTGCCTTTCTAAGGTCTTTGAAAGCCAAGTTAACAAACAGATCACTGAACATTTCGAATCCCACCGTACCATCTCCGCTATGCAATCTGGTTTCCGACCTGGTCATGGGTGCACCTCAGCCACGCTCAAGGTCCTAAACGATATCATAACCTCCATCGATAAGAGACAAGACTGTGTAGCGGTATTCATCGACCTGGCCAAGGCTTTCGACTCTGTCAATCACCACATTCTTATCGGCAGACTCAACAGCCTTGGTTTCTCAAATGATTGCCTCGCTTGGTTCACCAACTACTTCTCAAACAGAGTTCAGTGTGTCAAATCGGAGGGCCTGTTGTCCGGACCTCTGGCAGTCTCTATGGGGGTGCCACAGGGTTCAATTCTCGGGCCGACTCTCTTCTCTATATACATCAATGATGTCGCTCTTGCTGTTGGTGAAACTCTGATCCACCTCTATGCAGACGACACCATTCTGTATACTTCTGGCCCTTCTTTGGACACTGTGTTAGCTACCTCCAGACGAGCTTCAACGCCATACAACTCTTCTTCCCTGGCCTCCAACTGCTCTTAAATGCTTGTAAAACTAAATGCATGCTCTTCAACCGATCGCTGCCTGCACCTGCCCGCCCGTCACTACTCTGGACGGTTCTGACTTAGAATATGTGGACAACTACAAACACCTAGGTGTCTGATTAGACTGTAAACTCTCCTTCCAGACTCACATTAAGCATCTCCAATCCAAAATTAAATCTAGAATCGGCTTCCTATTTCTCAACTAAGCATCCTTCACTCATGCTGCCAAACATACCCTTGTAAAACGGACTATCCTACCGACCCTTGACTTTGGCGATGTCATTTACAAAATAGCCTCCAACACTCTACTCAGCAAACTGGATGCAGTCTATCACAGTGCCATCCGATTTGTCACCAAAGCCCCATATACTACCCACCACTGCAACCTGTATGCTCTCGTTGGCTGGCCCTCGCTTCATATTCATCGCCAAACCCCCTGGCTCCAGGTAATCTATAAGTCTTTGCTAGTTAAAGCCCCGCCTTATTTCCGCTCACTGGTCACCATAGCAGCACCCACCCGTAGCACACGCTCCAGCAGGTACAGTTGAAGTTTACATACACTTAGGTTGGAGTCATTAAAACTAGTTTTCAAAAACTCCACAAATTTCTTGTTAACAAACTATAGTTTTGGCAAGTCGGTTAGGACATCTACTTTGTGCATGACACAAGTCATTTTTCCAACAATTGTTTACAGACAGATTATTTCACTTATAATTCACTCTATCACAATTCCTGTGGGTCAGAAGTTTACATGCACTAAGTTGACTGTGCCTTTAAACAGCTTGGAAAATTCCAGAAGATGATGTCATGGCTTTAGAAGCTTCTGATAAGCTAATTGACATGATTTGAGTCAATTGGAGGTGTACCTGGGGATGTATTTCAAGGCCTACCTTCAAAATCAGTGCCTCTTTGCTTGACATCATGGGAAAATCCAAAGAAATCAGCCAAGACCTCAGAAAAAAAATTGTAGACCTCCACATGTCTGGATCATCCTTGGGAGCAATTTCCAAACGCCTGAAGGTACCACGTTCATCTGTACAAACAATAGTACGCAAGTATAAACACCATGGGACCATGCAGCCATATCCACAGTAAAACGAGTCCTATATCGACATAACCTGAAAGGCCGCTCAGCAAGGAAGAAGCCACTACTCCAAAACCGCCATAAAAAAGCCAGACTACGGTTTGCAACTGCACATGGGGACAAAGATCGTACTTTTTGGAGAAATGGTCTGATGAAACAAAAATAGAACTGTTTGGCCATAATGACCATTGTTATGTTTGAAGGAAAAAGGGGGAAGCTTGCAAGCCGAAGAACACCATGCCAACTGTGAAGTACGGGGGTGGCAGCATCATGTTGTGGGGGTGTTTTGCTGCAGGAAGGACTGGTGCACTTCACAAAATAGATGGCATGAGGAATGAAAAGTATGTGGATATATTGAAGCAACATCTCAAGACATCAGTCAAGAAGTTAAAGCTTGGTCGCAAATGGGTCTTCCAAATGAACAATGACCCCAAGCATACTTCCAAAGTTGTGGCAAATTGCCTTAAGGACAACAAAGTCAAAGTATTGGAGTGGCCATGACAAAGCCCTGACCTCAGCAAGGAGGCCTAAAAACCTGACTCAATTACACCAGCTCTGTCAGGAGGAATGGGCCAAAATTCACCCAATTTATTGTGGGAAGCTTGTGGAAGGCTACCCGAAATGTTTGACCCAAGTTAAACAATTTAAAGACAATGCTACCAAATAGTAATTGAGTGTATGTAAACTTCTGACCCACTGGGAACGTGATGAAAGAAATAAAAGCTGAAATAAATCATTCTCTCTACTATTATTCTGACATTTCACATTCTTAAAATAAAGTGGTGATCCTAATTGACCTAAAACAGGGAATCTTTACTAGGATTAAATGTCAGGAATTGTGAAAAACTGAGTTTAAATGTATTTGGCTAAGTTGTATGTAATCTTCCGACTTCAACTGTATATTTCACTGGTAACCCCCAAAGCCAATTCCCCCTTTGGCCGCCTTTCCTTCCAGTTCTCTGCTGCCAAAGACTGGAACGAACTGCAAAAATCACTGAAGCTGGAGACTCTTACCTCCCTCACTAACTTTAAGCACCAGCTGTTAGAGCAGCTAACAGATCACTGCACCTGTACAAAGCCCATCTGTAAATAGTCCATCCAACTACATCATCCCCATACTGTTATTTATTTTGCTCCTTTGCACCCCAGTATCTCTACTTGCACATTCATCTTCTGCACATCTATCACTCCAGTGTTTAATTGCTATATTGTAACTATTTCACCACTATGGCTTATGTATTGCCTTACCTCCCTTATCCTACGTCATTTGCACATACTGTATATAGACTTTTTCTATTGTATTATTGACTGTATGTTTGTTTTACTCCATGTGTAACTCTGTGTTGTTGTTTATGTCGCACTGTTTTGCTTTATCTTGGCCAGGTCGCAGTTGTAAATGAGAACTTGTTCTCAACTGGTCTACCTGGTTAAATAAAGGTGAAATAAAAAAATAAATAAAAAAAATGAGAGTGTTTGTGTCCTCTCCTGCTCATTGGTCTGATGGGCTAGGTGGCAGAGGAGAGGATTAGAAACAAAGACAGAGAGCGAGAAAGAGAGAAGGCACAATCAGCCCTGAAGTGGAGTAACCCTCACTACTTCACTCTACTGAGAGAACTGTGGAGAGGAGAGAGAAGACACACACCTGCTGCTGTAGGGCCCCTGAAGATTGAGATGTGGAGGGTAGTCGGAGGAGATGGTCTTTGGACAAGAGAAGTCAGGGTCTTCTCTTTGATGGGTTTACCCTGCTCTGGCTCAGAGAGAAGTGCTCAGCTCAAATAACGGTTTCCTCTCATCTCCTACTCTACTCTCTCCTCTACGCTGCACCTAAAGAGAGTGTGTGTGTGTATGCGTATGAGTCTGTGCGTTCGCACGTGTGTGAATCCATGTCAAATGCCAATACAGATGTACAATCTTAATTTGAGCCAGTTTGATTACAGCAGAAAAATAATCCTGCAGCAACAGGAAATGTGAATTATAATTTATGGACATTTTTGTAGGGGTTGATACATTTTTCGTGAAGGGAAAAGCAAGTCTGACATTTCAAAATCTAAATGACAAACTTTAGAATCCTTTTTAAAACTCAAATATACTAAAAGTTTGCATTTCCTGCTGTTCAGGAAAATTCTCAGTAACAAAAGAGTACAGATCATACATCTGTGTGTGCAAACGTGCGTAAGAGCGTGCATGAGTGTGCAAATGTACTGTATTCGAGAGTAGCCTAGCTTAATGAGCTTCTGCATGTATCTGAGAAATCCGAGAATATTTGGTGAGAGTTATTCGGAGCTTTTTAAACTATTTGTTGTGCTTTCTTTGCTATTTAAATCCCCCTGAAACCCAAAAGGATAGAATGACCCATTTTACAGTTCCCCAAATTGCGTCTTACTGCTAAATCTTATGAAACATGGCTGCCCCGGAGCAGTGTGGATTAGACAGAAGATTAAGTACCAGTGAAGAGAAGAGGGGTAAACATTGTGTCGTTTGTACACACAGAAAAACGTGTGTGCACGCACACATGCTGAAACACACACATACATGCACATCGACAGTGTACAGACACACAAATATCCAATATATACAGCAGCAGGTGTGTGTCTTCTTTCTCCTCTCTACAGTTCTCTCAGTAGAGTGAAGGGGTGAAGGTTACTCCAGTGTGAGGTTTGCAAGTTTTGGGCTATGATATTTGTGCATCTAACTTTCTCACTCATTATTATTCACGGTTCATTCAGGATTATCCGTAATCCTGGTAGCATCCACATTAATGTAGAAGTGTTTTGAAACATATTCTATTCTTATCTACAGTAAAAGTGACTCCAAAATGACACAATCAATTATTTACCATTCATTTCTATTGGCCACAAAATAATTTGAAACAAAACCAAAACAAACTGAAAATGCATCCAATAAGTTTGTAGAGTCACAAGCTTGATGTAATAATTGTGTGCCATGAATATGGAGCCAAATACTACACTACTCAAATACACATAAGTGAATTTGTCCTTACATTTTTGGTCCCTTAAAATGGGTGGGACTATGTACCAAAAGAGCTGTAATTATTAAACGGTTCACCCAATATGGATGAAAATACATTTAAATTAAAGACGACAGTCTGTACTTTTACAGCAGGATCATTGTATCATTTAAAATCCAAAAAGCTGGAGTTCAGAGACAAATAAACAACAAAGTTGTCACTTCCCTAATACTTTTGGAGCTCACAGTATGTTTTATTGCCACGGTGAAAAGTGTTGTTTTACAGGTTCACTTTAGGGTGAGCTAGTTTCAGCATTGCAAGAGGGCTTCTCTACACACATGCAGACAATGAAGACACACACGCACACACACAGTGTCACTCCCAAACCCTCTGGCTGACACCTCTCTTGGCTCATCTGTGGGTGTGTACTAAAATAGCACCGTATTCTCAACATAGTGCACTGCTTTTGACCAGAGGCTTATGGGCCTTGGTCAAAATTTGAGTACTATATGTGGAACAGTATGTAGTTCGGGACGGGCCTTGTGTCAGAGCAGCTTCACCCCTGGCCCTGGTGTTGAATGTAGCACGGCTTCAACAGTGTGTGAGCGTGCCACTGCGAAGAGGTGCGGAGAAGAAGGACGTGACTGAGAACATTACTGGGATGTTAGTTATTCACACACACACACACACACACACACACACACACACACACACACACACACACACACACACACACACACACACACACACACACACACACACACACACACACACACACACACACACACACACACACACACACACACACCACAACCACCACCGCAGATAATGAAAATGTGTCAAATACCACTTTTTCACAAACACACACACACTTACCTGGCCGGTTGGGGTAATTCCTTTACCGTTACGTTAACAGTTGTCTCTCTTACAATCAGCTCTGTTTTCTAAAGGAGTGACGACCTCAGCGCAACCTCAGCTAATGATGCTGTTTAATGAGCAATGAACAACAAACGGTGAGGAAATATCCCACATCAGGCGACAAATCGCTGACTTGTGAAAAACAACAGCATGGGAGCCAACCAATGAGGCGTCTCTGTGTATTCGGTTCAGCCTAACCTAGGAGTGTGTCCCAAATGGCATCCTATTCATATAGTGTACTACTTTTAACCAGAGCCCTATGGGCCCGGGTCAAAAGTGGTGCACTATAAAGGAAAGAGGGTGCCGTGTGGGACGTAGCACTAGTTTAGCAGAGCTGCCTGGCCCTTTGTAGCTGGTTTGTGTTCTCCACTGTCAGCCTTTGTCCTGTTCCAGAATCTCTCACAGAAATGTGACTGGTGTTGTTGTGTCTACCGCTCCCATCCCTACCCACCACAATGCTCTGCCTCCCTCCCTCCACCATCGCACTGTTCTGTTTAGATCCACTAATATGCCATGGACATTACAGGCACCTAAAGAGGTTGGACGAAAAAAAAGAGAGAGAGAGATAGAGAGCACTAAATTGCTGCCTGCCATAAAATGAGGGACAGTGCACATGTCCTCTATGGCATTGTTGTTGTTATTGCTCAATGTATGTTTATTTTGACCTTTGATTATTGTTGTTAGTGCTGTACCGTTGACAGTCTTGATTATTATTATTTTAATTATGTTAATATCGTAAATGTATCACTTAATCCCCTAAGTACACTTTGGCAATATGTACATTGTTACGTCATGTCAATAAGGCAAATTGAATTGAATTGTGAGCGAGAGAGACACAGAGAGTAAGACACAGAGAGTAAGACACAGAGAGTAAGACACAGAGAGTAAGACACAGAGAGTAAGAGAGGTGTTTGGATGTTTGTCTTTGCTTGGTGATTCCCCTTAGGCTTCATTCTAGCTGTGGAGATAATAAGTGAGAATTAACACACACTCTTCAGTCTCTAGGAGCGAAAGAATCCCAGCATGCCATCTGCCCCAGGAGACAGCCACAGTCTCTGTCTCTCCATCTCGCTTTCCCTCCCTCTCCCCTCTCTCTCTCTCTCCCTCCCTCCATCTCCCTCCCTCCCTCCCTTTTCCTCTCCGTCTCTCCCTCCCTTTTCCTCTCCTTCTCCCTATACTCTCTTTCTTCTCTCCTATTTCTCTTTATTAGTACCAGCATTAAGGGTTATGTCATACTGCAAGAGACATGATCCAGCATAGTCAACCCCCCAGCCCCCCCCCAATCACTTCTTCTAGTTTCAGCTACCTCAATTCCCCCTATCCCATCTTTTCATTATGACACAGTGGACCTCTGGCCCGAGCACAGCACAAGGAAGAAAACGATCGCCGTAAAACAAATAGTCGAAGTTAAATCCACAAAAAGCACCGTTCAATCACTCCATCTCCTGCCAAGATGAATTAACTCTTGGTTGCAGAGCTCCTGAAACAATGAGTCCACTCTAGCCTAAAGAGAGAGAGAGAAGCGGCTTGGATCCCAAGCAATTGTCCGGTGCTACTGCTTGTCAAGGACAACATCTCGTTTTGCAAATGGCCTCCAGTGAGGGTAAAGATAGAGATGATTGTGTTCAGCTGGTTGTCTGTGTCTCACAGATGTAGCCAACGGGGATGACGGCCATGTGCCAACTGGGCCTGCAGTGTCTGCCAGCGTCGTCATCGCGTGCCCTTGCCAGCCACTGCCAACAACCAAAGCAAATTAACATTGGAATCCGTCCGAGTCAATGACGTGCTGCCACTAAATTCCAGCCGCGGCCACGACGTTTCCGTCCAATGTCACCTTCCCCACATTGAGATGTGATGCAGTCAGGGATAAACAGTCTTGAGTAGGTATGAAATCGTATGGATATGATAAGCTGAACAAGCAGACGTCGTGTAGAAATCAGAGAGAGAGAGCGGAACCTCGCAGTTCTTATGTTGTTGTTGATGATGCTATTTGGGGCTTTATTTAGATTTGTTAATCATGCACGATTCATAATCCCTTTAACATATGCATCTCTGCAGGGACAGACTGGGACCTGAAATAGGCCAGGTTTATCCCTGACACACCAGCCCTTTTTTTAAACCAATTTCCCTTTGTACTCAGAGGAGTGTTCTAATGTCGTGATGACATGACTGTTGTAGGCGAAGAAGAATCAGAAGAACTGAGTGCCAGGAGGACCATGCATCACCACCACCATCAATCCAACACCTACATGGTGTCGTCCTCGCCATTAGGGATGGTCACGGTTATTACAATATTTGAATATCCAAACGGACATAAGTATTTGATTATTTGTGAAAGTATTCATTTTGGAGGAAAAAATTCAATAATATATAGGCCTATTTGAATGAAAAGGCTTTGTCTACAATTAAATGGTCTATGTGACATTGCTACATTTTTGTAAAACAACAGTTTTATGAGTTATCGTCCCATACTGGAAAACGTATTGACAACACGTGGAGCGTGTATTGACTACTGAGATCCACAGGCACAAACAGCGGAGGCAGCCCTAGGTGTTAATCGACTGATACCTCATCAGGCATACTGGACCTGCATCAAACCACAGCGGTTGACAAATCAACGCCATCGTCACCTCTCCAACAACCAACACATGGCGTCAGTACCAAGCGGCTCTGGCACTGGCCTAACTGTGCTCCTTAACAAACTGTCATGGCAAATGGCCTAGACAACAGGACCTCTCAGTGAGCAGCTAGGCAAAATCTCCTTGCCAGGGGCCGCATGTATGAACTGATCCTAGATCTGCACTGACTTTGAGACGCTTCGTTAATACGGGCCCAGGTCTTTATGGCGAACGAGACTTGAACTCAATTAGACTAATGTTGATAAATAAAGTGTATGAAACCAAATACAAACTATGGGCCCTGGTCAAAAGTAGTGTATTTATATAGGGAATAGTGTGCCATTTTTGATGCATACATTTTCAGCGTGGATCACAGATGTCCACAAAGCCCTAGCTCCGCGTCCGGCAACACAACAGTTGCATAACAGCGACACAATGACATTGACCCTGTCATTACCCCCAAAGAGACAGAGATCAACAGCCAGGGATAATGATGACAAAGACCATTCGCAGAGCTACAGTAAACCACCACCCACCCACCCACACAATAGGTCTGAGTCAACGTCAAAAGACTCGCCATTACATTCACCCAGAGGGCTCTCCATTGCATTCATCAAGGACACTCAAGTAGCCCATTTCCATAATCAAGGCTCCATTGCCTATTCTGTATTTTCTCTCAGTGAGTGAATTAACCTGGCTTCTCCATGGTTGTTTACTGTACAGAACTTTTAACATCTAGACAGTAACTTGTATTTTCAGGAAGCTATATGTGGTTCATCCGGGAACCAAACACACAACCATGGGGTTCGTTCAGCAACGGTACAACTTCAGATAACAAACCTTTCTGACATGTAGGATAGCGAATCATGTCAGTAGTAGTGGAGTTGAGCAAGATGGCGCTGACAGAGATGGTCGCCTCGCTTAGGAAAGTCCTTAGGAAACTATGCAGTCATTTGTTTTTTATGTGTTATTTCTCACATTGTTAGCCCAGAAAAACTTAAGTGTTATTGCATACAGCCGGGAAGAACTATTGGATATAAGAGTGACGTCAACATTACGACCAGCAATACGACTTTCCCGAAGCGGATCCTTTGTTCGGACCTCCACCCTGAACATGGGATCTTATCTCAGAGGCCGACCCAAAACAACGTCGTCACCGCAGGAGAGGCAGACGGAGCGGCTTCCTGATCAGACTTAGAAGGCGAGCACACCACCCACCGCTTCCGAGGATATTAGTCGCCAATGTCCAGTCTCTACACAACAAGGTGGACGAAATTAGGGCACGAGTTGCCTTCCAGAGAGACATCAGAGATTGTAACATACTCTGTTTCACGGAAACATGGCTCACTCGGGATATGTTGTCAGAGTCGGTACAGCCACCTGGTTTCTTCACGCGTCGCGCCGACAGAAATAAACATCTCTCTGGTAAGATGAAGGGCGGGGGTGTATGTTTCATGATTAACGACTCATGGTGTAACAATAACAACATACAGGAACTCAAGTCCTTTTGTTCACCTGACCTAGAATTCCTTACAATAAAATGCTGACTGCATTATCTCCCAAGAGAATTCTCTGATTAAAGTCACAGCCGTGTATTCCCCCCCCCCCCCCCCCCCCCAAGCAGATACCTCGATGGCCCTGAAAGAACTTCACTGGACTCTATGTAAACTGGACTCTATGTAAATCCCGAGTCTGCATTTATTGTAGCTGGTGATTTAACCTGTCTAGGATGAGAGTGCCGCTAGCGGCACTCCCCCCCCACCCCCACTGAAAAACCAGTGCCGCGAAATTCAAAAACAATATTTTTTTAAAATATTTAACTTTCACACATTAAAGTCCAATACAGCTAATGAAAGACACAGATCTTGTGAATCCAGTCAACATGTCCGATTTTTAAAATATTTTACAGGGAAGACACAATATGTAAAGATGTACATCTATTACCTAAAAACACATTAGCATAATCCACCATCTTTTATTTGTCCACCAACACCAGTAGCTATCACCAATTCGGCTAAACTAAGATATTTATAGCCCCTAACCAATAAAAAAACTCATCAGATGACAGTCTGATAACATATTTATGGTATGGGATAGGTTTTGTTAGAAAAAAGTGCATATTTCAGGTAGATGGCATAGGTTACAATTGCACCCACCGTCACAAATGGAATAGAAAAACTACTTAGAGCAACGTGTTTACCTACTTACTAATCATCAAACATTTCGTAAAAATACACAGCATACACGAATCGAAAGACACAGATCCTGTGAATACAGACAATATTTCAGATTTTCTAAGTGTCTTACAGCGAAAACACAATAAATCGTTATATTAGCATAGCACATAGCACATAGCAGCCCAGCATTGATTCTAGCCAAAGAGAGCGATAAAAGTAAACATCGCCAAAATATATTAATTTTTTCACTAACCTTCTCAGAATTCTTCAGATGACACTCCTGTAACATCATATTACACAATCCATATAGAGTTTGATCGAAAATGTTTATATTTAGCCACCAAAATCATGGTTAGACAATGTGAAATGTAGCTCAGCTGGTCAGAAAAAGTCTGTGCGCCACTTAGACAGTGATCTACTCTTATACATAAATACTCATAAACGTGACTAAAAAATATAGGGTGGACAGGGATTGATAGACAATTTAATTCTTAATACAATCGCGGAATTACATTTTTTAAATTATCCTTACTTTTCAATACAGCTTGCGCCAAGCGAAGCTACGTCAAAAAACATGGCGTCCTAAGCCACTAACATTTTTCGACAGAAACACGATTTATCATAATAAAAATGTCCTACTTTGAGCTGTTCTTCCATCAGTATCTTGGGCAAAGGATCCTTTCTTGGGTCCAATCGTCTTTTGGTGGAAAGCTGTCCTCTTGCCATGTGGAAATGCCAACTGCGTTCGGGATGAACTGGAAGCGTGCCCAGCAATTCACAGCGTTTCAGAAATAAATGTCCCAAAATCGCACTAAACGGATATAAATTGCTATAAAACGCTTTAAATTAACTACCTTATGATGTTTTTAACTCCCATAACGAGTAGAAACATCACCAGAGTAATATTACTCCCTCCACTAATGCTTGGAACAGGTGCGGGTCGGTGTCCTCTAGGCGCATGACGCAGCTCCAAAAGAGTGACTAGCCTCAGGGTTTTTTAATTTATAGTGCCTGTGAACGCGCAATCGACCCCATTCAAATCGTCATCACGTAAAGACATCCAGGGGAAGACGTAAGCAGTGTCCGTATAGTCATAGCAATAACAGTGCCCTTTTAACTGAATCCAGAACAGTGGCCAAAATTTCTGAAATAAGACTCCATGTCAGGGAAATTGCTGTAGAATGGGCTCTGTTCCACTTAGAGACAAAATTTCAACTCCTATAGAAACTATAGACTGTTTTCTATCCAATAATAATAATAATATGCATATTGTACGATCAAGAACTTTGTGGGAAGCCGTTTCAAAAAATTACACGATTAGCATAAATAGCCACAACAGCGCCCCCATCCTCAACAGGTTAAAAAAAGCTAATTTGAGAACAAGGCTACCTATATTCTACCAGCACATTGACTGTTGTACCCGCTCGAGCAAATCACTAGACCCACTGCTACTCTAACTTCCGCGATGCATACAAGGCTTTCCCCCTCCCTCCCTTCGGCAAATCCGACAACGACTCCACCTAGCTCATACTGTCCTATCAGTGACTAGAACCATTCAACGCTGGTCTGACCAATCGTAATCCATGCTTCAAGATTGTTTTGATCACGTGGACTGGAAAATGGACCAGACAATAACATCGATTTATACGCTGACTCGGTGAGTGAGTTTATTAGGAAGTGCATAGGAGATGTTGTATACACTGTGGCTATTAAAACCTACCTTAACCAGAAACCGTGGATAGATGGTGGCATTCGCGCAAAACTGAAAGCGCGAACCACCGCATTCAATCATGGAAAGAGGTCAGGAATATGGCCGAATATAAACAGTGTAGTTATTCCCTCCGCAAGGCAATCAAACAAGCGAAATGTCGGTACAGGGACAAAATAGAGTCGTAAACAAGACGTATGTGGCAGGGTCTACAGGCAATTACAGACTACAAAAAGAAAACCAGCCACGTCACGGACACCGACGTCTTGCTTCCAGACAAGCTAAACACCTTCTTTGAGGATAATACAGTGCCACCGACGCGGCCTGTTACCAAGGCCTGCGGGGACCCTATCTCCTTCTCCGTGGCCGAAGAAGTGTGAATGTGGGAATGTGATGAAATAAATAAAAGCTGAAATAAATCATTCTCTCTACTATCATTCTGACATTTCACATTCTTAAAATAAAGTGGTGATCCGAACTGACCTAAGACAGGGAATTTTTACTACGATTACTTGTCAGGAATTGTGAAAAGCTGATTTTAAATGTATTTGGCTGATGTGTATGTACACTTCCGACTTCAACTGTATGTGGTCCATGCAGGAATCAAACCCACAACCCTGGTGATGCCAGAAACATAGTTTAACCCACTAAGCCTTTGGGACCATGTAGTTACACAACAGAAGCTGATTGGGAGGCATCATGGCAGTACATGCTGTTCTGTTCTGTCAGGGTCATGTTGACATACAGGGATTAACTTCACTAGAGTACTACTACTACTCTGTTTCCTGCTGCTATTGAGATTAACTCCACTGCTACTCTGTTGCTACTGCCCTCAATCTTAATACCATGATACCATCACGTTAATAGTGTGATAAGCACACAGGGACGTAGTAGAAACAAGGTCAGACGCATGTGTCTGTTTGTTTTGATTTCTCTCCCTCCTGTGCATTTGGTTCGATCAGAAAACAACATTTGGCTTTTGAAAAAAACAGGTGTGAATGAACCATCAAGTACAAATGAATTTAGCCTAGTCAGTTAGTGTATGAATTAACGAGCTAGCCTAACAATTGTTGTGGTCCAGTTTTTCGCAAAGGAGTCCTATCCTGGAATGGATATGAAATGTCACGTTCAGAATGGGTTGCTAGGCTATGAGTGGCGTATATAGGCTTCATTCCACAAACATCTGGGTCCTGAGTGGTTAGTAGAGGTCGACCGATTAATCGGAATGGCCGAATAATTAGGGCCGATTTCAAGTTTTCATGACAATCGGAAATCGGTATTTTTGGACACCGATTTGGCCGTTTTTTTTTTTATATATATATTTTTTACACCTTTATTTAACTAGGCAAGTCAGTTAAGAACACATTCTTATTTTCAATGACGGCCTAGGAACCGTGGGTTAACTGCTTTGTTCAGGGGCAGAGCGACAGATTTTTACCTTGTCAGCTTGGGGATTCGTTTTTGCATCCTTCCGGTTACTAGTCCAACGCTCTGACCACCTGCCTTACATTGCACTCCACGAGGAGCCTGCGTGGCAGGCTGACTACCTGTTACGCGAGGGCAGCAAGAAGCCAAAGTAAGTTGCTAGCTAACATTAAACTTATAAAAAAACAATCAATCTTCACAATCACTAGTTAACTACACATGGTTGATGATATTACTAGTTTATCTAGCGTGTCCTGCGTTGCATATAATCGATGCGGTGCCTGTTAATTTCTCATCGAATCACAGCCTACTTCGCCAAACGGGATGATGATTTAGCACTGTCGTTGCACCAAACCAAACCATAAATATCAATGCCTTTCTTTAAAATCAATACACAAGTATATATTTTTAAACCTGCATATTTAGTTAATATTGCCTGCTAACATGAATTTCTTATAAATTAGGGAAATTGTGTCACTTCTCTTGCGTTCCGTGCAAGCAGTCAGGGTATATGCAGCAGTTTGGGCCTCCTGGCTCGTTGCGAACTGTGTGATTCCTAACAAAGACCGTAATTCATTTGCCAGAATGGTTCATAATTATGACATAACATTGAAGGTTGTACAATGTAACAGCAATATTTAGACTTAGGGATGCCACCCGCTAGGTAAAATACGGAACGGTTCCGAATTTCACTGAAAGAATAAACGTTTTGTTTTCGAAATTATAGTTTCCGGATTCGACCATATTAATGACCAAAGGCTCGTATTTCTGTGTGTTATTATGTTATAATTAAGTCTATGATTTGATATTTGATAGAGCAGTCTGACTGAGCGATGGTAGGCAGCAGCAGGCTCGTACGCATTCATTCAAACAGCACTGTCGTGCGTTTGCCAGCAGCAATTCGCAATGCTTCAAGCATTGAGCTGTTTATGACTTCAAGCCTATCAACTCCCGAGATTAGGCTGGTGTAACCGATGTGAAATGGCTAGCTAGTTAGCGGGGTGCGCGCTAATAGCGTTTCAATTGGTGACGTCACTCGCTCTGAGACTTGGAGTAGTTGTTCCCCTTGCTCTGCAAGGGGCGCAGCTTTTGTGGAGCGATGGGTAACGATGCTTCGAGGGTGGCTGTTGTCGATGTGTTCCTGGTTCGAGCCCAGGTAGGGGCGAGGAGAGGGACGGAAGCTATACTGTTACACTGGCAATACTAAAGTGCCTATAAGATCATCCAATAGTCAAAGGTATATGAAATACAAATGGTGTAGAGAGAAATAGTGTTTTAATTCCTATAATAACTACAACCTAAAACTTCTTTCCTGGGAATATTGAAGACTCATGTTAAAAGGAACCACCAGCTTTTATATGTTCTCATGTTCTGAGCAAGGAACTTAAACGTTAGCTTTTTTACATGGCACATATTGCACTTGTACTTTCTTCTCCAACACTTTGTTTTTGCATTATTTAAACCAAATTGAACATGTTTCATTATTCATTTGAGGCTAAATTGATTTTATTGATGTATTATATTAAGTTAAACTAAGTGTTCATTCAGTATTGTAGTAATTGTCATTATTGCAAATAAATAAATAAAAATCGGCTGATTAATCGGAATCGGCTTTTTTTGGTCCTCCAATAATCGGTATCGGCGTTGAAAAATCATAATCGGTCGACCTCTAGTGGTGAGTGCTGGACTTGGCATCCCACAGAGCAATGAGTTGCTTAGGGATGCAGCTTAAATACAGTTCCCCTCTCTCTAGCCAACTCTGGGTTAATGTTAAAACAGCTCTGCGTGTTGGGACTGGGAGACCTGCCTGCCGTCGCCACAGAAACCTCATTGCGGACTCATATAGTGGGGTTTATTGGAGCTCCCATGAAGGGGTTTCTGATAGCTCTTAACTTGCCATGGCCAGATATGCTTTCTCATTGTGCCAAACCAAAGCCTACACTTTTGATTAGCATGCTACTGCACTCTTCTGGCGCAAATAAGACCCGGGTTCGAACTCCCAGCGTCAGTCACACTGCCTGCTGTTCACTAGAGCTATGATATAGGCCTACTAATGTCATAGTGACTGGCCACAGCCATGGCAGGTTCAGTTCACACTTCTAGCGAGATAGAAGTAGCGTAGCGCCCAGTATTATCGGCATATTCAACAGTGTTAAGGAAATATATTACCTTCAACAGAGTTATCTTGTGATCAAGCAATCGATGTTTTGTGATTATTGGTGTGGTAAAAATGTTAGCTAACGGGTTAACAAAATGTTTTTTTGAAAACTCTCAAAATATAACTTAACTTACATAAACTGCAATGAAAATGGTCAGCTAGCTAGAAAAGTGTCTTTAGTCGCAAAACGTACCGTTATTTTCCAGGCCATGTAAATGTTGAGCTCGAGGTGATTTAATCCTACAACCGCTAGAGAGTGTCCGAAGTTAGGGGAAGTCCGATGTTAGGGGAAAATTAGCTAGGATATATGAATAAAAAGCAGCTAAGAATATATAGTGACTTACAGTGAGACTGTTCAATAATAATAAAAATGTGTGTACTCAGAGTTTGGTAAATATACAAGAGTATTTGCAGAGAGGGTTGAAGCAAATGTCAGATAGAGCACACTTTTGAAATATTGAAGTTGTGCTTACATAGATTAAATGTGCATTAAGGATTCTGTAACATTCAGAGAAAAGCCAGTCTAAAAATGTCCCTATCACTCCTCATTACAGGAGCTAATATGCTACCTCTGCAGTGGCCCAGATTCACAGGAGCAGTAGTGTGTGCTTGTGAGTGTGTCATGTGTGTGTACAGTACCAGTCAAAAGTTTTGACACACCTACTCATTCCAGGGTTGTTCTTTATTTTTACTGTTTTCTACATTGTAGAATACTAGTGAACACATCAAAACTATTAAATAACACATGTGTAATCATGTAGTAACCAAAAAAGTGTTAAACAGATCAAAATATATTTGAGATTTGAGATTCTTCAAAGTAGCCACCCTTTGCCTTGAGCTTTGCACACTCTTGGTATTCTCTCAACCAGCTTCATGAGGTAGTCCCCTGGAATGCATTTAAATGAACAAGTGTGCCTTGTTAAAAGTTAATTTGTGGAATTTATTTCCTTTTTAACGCGTTTGAGCCAATCAGTTGTGTTGTGACAAGGTAGTGGTCGTATAGAGAAGATAGCCCTATTTGGTAAAATATCATGTCCAAATTATAGCAAGAACTTCTCAAATAAGCAAAGAGAAACAGTCCATCATTACTTTAAGAAATTAAGGTCAGTCATTCTGGAACATTTCAAGAACTTTGAAAGTTTCTTCAAGTGCAGTCGCAAAAACCATCAAGCGCTATTATGATGAAACTGGCTCGCATGAGGACCGCCACAGGAATGGAAGACCCAGAGTTACCTCTGCTGCAGAGGATAAGTTCATTAGAGTTCATTCCAGCCTCAGATTGCAGTCCAAATAAAACAGACACATCTCAACATCAACTGTTCATAGGAGACTGTATGAATCAGGCCTTCATGGTTGAATTGCTTCAAACCACTATTAAAGGACACCAATAAGAAGAAGGAGGCTTGGGCCAAGAAACACGAGCAATGGACATTAGACCGGTGGAAATCTGTCCTTTGGTCTGATGAGTCCAAATTTGAGATTTTTGGTTCCAACTGCCATGTCTTTGTGAGATGCAGAGTAGGTGAACGGATGATCTCCGCATGTGTGGTTCCCACCGTGAAGCATGGAGGAGGGGTGATGGTGTGGGGGTGCTTTGCTGGTGACACTGTCATTGATTTATTTAGAATTCAAGGCACACTAAACCAGCATGGCTACCACAGCAGTCTGCAGCAATATGCCATCCCATCTGGTTTGCGCTTAGTGGGACTATCATTTGTTTTTCAACAGGACAATAACCCAAAACACACCTCCAGGCTGTGTAAGGGCTATTTGACCAAGAAGGAGAGTGATGGAGTGCTGCATCAGATAACCTGGCCTCCACAATCTCCAAACCTCAACCCAATTGAGATGGTTTGGGGTGCAGAATGAAGGAAAATCAGCCAATAAGTGCTCAGCATATGTGGGAACGTGCGCACGCACGTGACGTGCGCACGCATGTGTGGACCCATCCATACGTACGCATGTGTGTGTGAGAGTGCCATGTTAGAGGAATCTCCAAAGCAGCAGTAGCAGTTGGGGCTCAACCTTTCATATTGCTGCTCACCAGAGCACACACACACACACACACACACACACACACACACACACACACACACACACACACACACACACACACACACACACACACACACACACACACACACACACACACACCATCGCACGGCCAGAGAGGCTGATCAAAGTAGATACGGGAATGTGTGTGAAGCCTCAGCGCAGCCTTGCAGCTTCCCCGGCATACACATGCATGTATACATACATAACCACACAAACATACACACAATCGCACATGTGCCCTTTCTCTTTCTCTCTCTTTCTCTCTTTAAAGCACACTCGCTCGCTCTCTCCCTCTTACACATGTGTACACACAAACTCGCACATATCTTGCAAGTTCAAAGTAAAAACAATGGGGAGGCTTTGAGACTGCTGATTTGAGGGCGAGGTGCAAAACAGCAATCTCAAGCTTGTAGCCCACATGAGAGCCCTACACGGAGAAGACTGATTCTGTAGCCAGAGAGAGAGAAACCAGCAGGTATGAAACAAATAGCTCTCGAGATCATAATTACATTTGTTTGCTCTGATGACATCCGCCGAGCTTCTCCTGGACATGATCTAAGTACAATTTTAGGGAAACACGCGCCTCGAATTAGTTGTAAATTACAACGTGTCAATTTCCTGCCCGTGTCCTGCTGCACGAGTCAATGACTAGCCTATTAGATGATAACGTCTTTCACAGGCGTTTCTCTCAACTCAACACAACCCCACCCACTCACCTCCTCAGGTAGCTCCTATGAAGACAGACTTCAAACTTCAAAGACCAAAGTGACAGACTTAATCAAAGTTGTGCCTCCATACAGTGTGACACCTGTATTAGCTAGGGTACAGTGTAGCCTGGAGCAGGAGGCTCCCTCCATACACTGTTGCAGATTAGGCATATGGCGAACATAAGGTGTTTTTGGGGTCCCTCGCAGCTAACCACTAGCATGATATTCCTTATGAATCATTACTGAAGTAAGCATCTATATACAAAGGGTTTATGAAGGCTGAAGTCAGCTATGTAGCCTTATAAAGGGTTTATGAAGCAGTCATTTTGCCTTAGAGGTTGTACTTCATTTGAAATAGGCCCTCCTCATGTATGGCTGCCGCACAGTGAAAGGTGTAGGGTCCGTCCCAAATGACCTACACAGTGCATTATTGTGGGCCAGACGTAGTTCCCGAAAAAGGGAATAGGGTGCCATTTTAGGACACACATGGAGTTATGTAAAAACCTGCCAGGCCTCTCCCATTGAAGAACTATTAAAGAGAAATCCATTTCATTGCTTTCCTGTAACAGATAATATGCCATGAAGATTTCCCTTTTACCGCGTCACTCATTACAGAATAAAAAGGACCGAGGCACGACGATGGGAGAATCAAATTGCTTTCCGTATTCGTAATAACTTTTTTTCTCACCACAAATTGATCAAGTTTGAACCAATAACAAAAACAGATGACTGGCGACAAGCAATTCTATCCGGGCAACGCAAAACGGTCTCTAGACTGGATAGGTAGCTTCCCAAATGGCTTACTATTCCCTACATACAGTAGTGCACTACTTTTGACCAGGGCATTATATAGAGAATAGGGTGCCATTGGCGACGCATCATAAACTTCACTGAAAATATGATGTTGAGTCCAGATTGGGGAATTGGATGGTGGAGATGCTTGAGGAGTTTTATAGCTTGTTGTTTTATTTCAAAGACAAGCTCATATACACAGACCCACACTGAAGTCCCTCTGAACATCCAATAAATGTTTTAATCGGTGGTAGAAATACACTAGTCATATCTCAGGCTTTTGTCATCTACATAGACGACGCACATCCTAATTGACTCTTATGTAACTACGTGAGTGTCAACTAAGTCTAATTGACTCGTATGTGACTATGTGAGAGTCAACTAAGTCTAATTGACTCTTATGTGACTATGTGAGAGTCAACTAAGTCTAATTGACTCTTATGTGACTATGTGAGAGTCAACTAGGTCTAATTGACTCTTATGTGACTATGTGAGAGTCAACTAAGTCTAATTGACTCTTATGTGAGAGTCAACTAAGTCTAATTGACTCTTATGTGACTATGTGAGAGTCAACTAGGTCTAATTGACTCTTATGTGACTATGTGAGAGTCAACTAGGTCTAATTGACTCTTATGTGACTACGTGAGAGTCAACTCAGTTTTGTCTCCCGCAGTGCACTGACTACTTTCCAGGACACACTAACACACGTTCTCACCTATTGTAATTATTCACTTTGAAACACAACAAAGGCAGCACCAGACCCTCAGAGCCCCTCAGTCTCTTTGAAGTAAACTCAGCAAGGCCAAGCTAGCAATTCCACACACACAGATGCAAGCACACACTGAGCACACTCAAATTGAACCATCCCCTTCTAACACTATGGGGGTAATTCTCACAGAGTTTGAAACCAGCCTCCCATCCGCACCTTTGGAAAAATGTTGTTGGGTTTCTCAAATGAGGGGAAATCTGTAAAGCGCACATGCTGTCTCTCCTTGCATGGCCCTTCGTCTCAGCGGCAGAGGCAGACGATTCATGATTCATATTTTTAAGACAGGAAGCATAAAAAGGCTCCATTACTTACAGCTGTACTGACATCCTCTTGGCTGGGCTTGCAGGAATTAAAGGGGCAATCTGGGATATTCCCGATACTGCGCTTCCCAAATCCATTACAATTTTAAGGTTGTAAATGTATTTGAGAAGAGATACTGTTTATACTTAGATTTCTGGAAAGCCTACATAAAAATCAGGCGGAATGAGTAAATGAAGAACATTTAGTGGTTAAATCGTATTAACAAGATGAGAGAAAAATAGAATTACTGTTGGGTTTTTAAATTCTAAACCAAGAGCATGAAATTACATATGGCAAGCTGTGTCCTAAGGATTGGATTTTGGACAAGATTTCGGGTTTCTGTCTTTTGGTAATAGAATGATATGGTCTGACAAGCGAATGTGCTGTCATTCAGTCAGGGTGTGACAAATGCTATGCCACTTCAACAGCATCACAAGCAAATTGGTATTATTGTGTCATAATAAGCTACACACACAAGATAAACGCTATGTTTTACCAGATAAGAATCCATTCAACTGCTGTTCCCACTACGTCCAGTAGCCCTTGCCTTTTTTGGGTGCATGTGTGTGTGAGTGTATAAGAGTCCTGCATTGGGTCAGGTACCCAAGGGTACCCAATCAGCTGGCGGGTGCAATGAAAACCTTCCTTCAACCCGTGGGTCAGTTTCCGGTTCAGAACAATTATAATGCGGGTTGGAAATGTTTTAAAATGAAGATAATTGCAAAATGAAAGCATGTTAATTTCTTCTCTTCTCTCTGCTGCACTGCATGCAGCTGTAGGCAGCCCACTCACTGTTGCATTGGGTTGCCTAGCAGTAAACAAACATGCAGTGCCCGTGCCTCTGCCCCATAGCCCCTCATGATGTGACATTCACTGCATTTATACGGGTCGTACTGGGGTACGGATGTAAAAATCTCCAAAAAATCTGCCATCGGCGCCCATTCAAATTAGCCCTAAGGTTGCCTTGTTAAATCTGGTTCATTCTCTTAATTAAATATGACTGAATGTCTGATCCAACATACTTTGGTGATATAGTTATCAACCTACAGCATATCCTTTAAAAATAAAAATGTTTGCGTTCAGGGTGTGCTAATAGCATGCTAACACTTAAGACAAACTAGTAAAGTAGCTAGCATAGCTAGCCATCGCTAGCAATCAGTGGTTGAAGTTGAAGTAACTTTTGAGAGTAATGGAGTTGCCTGGTGACTATGAAAATAATTTACACTATATATATATATTTTTTTAAATTGGACGGGAGCTATAATACAGTTATAATACCATGTATCTTTTTACTGTTCCTTGAAATCAGGCTTGGCTGCATTGCTTTAGATGGGGAAAGACTGCTTCCGTACCCCGCTTGCGTGAATTTTGTTAAATACATTGATGTTATTTGCGGGTACTGGGTTGGCTCTCGGGACAATTCTATGCGGGCCGGGTTGCAGAGAAAAATCTGTCCTGATGTCAGGTCCCCGTAGGCTCTAGGTCATGATACTATTGCTAGTGAACCCACCATATCCCCCCAGGCCTCAAGCACCACCAAACACACACACACACAAACACACACACACACACACACACACACACACACACACACACACACACACACACACACACACACACACACACACACACACACACACACACACACACACACACACACACACACACACACACACACACAGAGAGAGAGAGAGATTGAGAGAGTGTGAGAGTGTTACACCCACAGTCTCTCTCTCTCTCTCTCAATTCAATTCAATTCAATTCAAGGCGTTTTATTGGCATGGGAAACATATGTTAACATTGCCAAAGCAAGTGAAGTAGATAATATACAAAAGTGAAATAAACAATAAAAATGAACAATAAACATTACACTCACAGAAGTTCCAAAAGAATAAAGACATTTCAAATGTCATATTATGTATACAGTATATACAGTGCTGTAACAATGTACAAATGGTTAAAGTACAAAAGGGAAAATAAATAAGCATAAATATGGGTTGTATTTACAATGGTGTTATTTCTTCACTGTTTGCCCTTTTCTTGTGGCAACAGGTTAAAAATCTTGCTGCTGTGATGGCACACTGGTATTTCACCCAGTAGATATGGGAGTTTATCAAAATCGGGTTTGTTTTCAAATTCTTTGTGGATCTGTGTAATCTGAGGGAAAAATGTGTCTCTAATATGGTCATACATTTGGCAGGAGGTTAGGAAGTGCAGCTCAGTTTCCACCTCATTTTGTGGGCAGTGTGCATATAGCCTGTCTTCTCTTGAGAGCCAGATCTACCTACAGCGGCCTTTCTCAATAGGTGGTTGTAGAATTTAGCGGCTCTTTTCTAGATTTTCATAATTAGCGGGTATCGGCCTATTTCTGCTCTGCATGCATTATTTGGTTTTACGTTGTACACAGAGGATATTTTTGCAGAATTCTGAATGCAGAGTCTCAATTTGGTGTTTGTCCCATTTTGTGAATTCTCGGTTGGTGAGCAGACCCCAGACCTCACAGCCATAAAGGGCAATGAGTTCTATTACTGATTCAAGTATTTGCCAGATCCTAATTGGTATGTCGAATTTGATGTTCCTTTTGATGGTATAGAAGGCCCTTCTTGCCTTGTCTCTCAGATCGTTCACAGCGTTGTGGAAGTGGTGCTGATATTTAGGCCGAGGTATGTATAGTTTCTAGATGGAATTTATATTTGTGATCCTGGTGACTGGACCTTTTTAGGAACACCATTATTTTGGTCTTACTGAGATTTACTGTCAGGGCCCAGGTCTGGCAGAATCTGTGCAGAAGATCTAGGTGCTGCTGTAGACCCTCCTTGGTTGGTGACAGAAGCATCAGATCATCAGCAAACAGTAGACATTTGACTTCAGATTCTAGTAGGGTGAGGCCGGGTGCTGCAGACTGTTCTAGCGCCCTCACCAATTTGTTGATATACAGTGGGGAGAACAAGTATTTGATACACTGCCGATTTTGCAGGTTTTCCTACTTACAAAGCATGTAGAGGTCTGTAATTTTTATCATAGGTACACTTCAACTGTGAGAGACGGAGAGACTTCAACTGTGAAATCCAGTGAAATCCAGAAAATCACATTGTATGATTTTTAAGTAATTAATTTGCATGGAGAGTTTGGGATAAACAACCATAACCTTGGTATCCTCAATTAAAACGATCAGAGGTGTTAGTGATTTATTCATGTGTGGGTGCTTCTGGGGTCATTAAAGAGATGATCTGGATGGCTGTGTCCACAAGTCCTTTAATTTGGACTTTTTGCAGAGAGAGACTCCAACAGAGTCTATTTAACTCTCTGTTTCCCATCATGTGTTGTGTGTAATTGTTTTCATGTTAGGTGGTGTTAGTTTACGCGCTCTACTTTTATGTTCCATTTTTTGAGCGCGTTTGTTTCATGTAGTGCTCTCGTTTTTTGGGAACTATAATAAAGTGCGCCTGTTCATTATAATTTGCTCTCCTGCACTTAACTTCTCCTCCAATACACCATCCTGACAGCGTGCGAACACTTTGCCTTTGTTTTGGTTTGTTTGTTTGTCAATTAGGGTGTGCAGGGTGAATACGTGGTCTGTCGTACGGTAATTTGGTAAAAAGCCAATTTGACATTTGCTCAGTACATTGTTTTCACTGAGAAAATGTACGAGTCTGCTGTTAAGGATAATGCAGAGGATTTACCCAAGGTTGCTGTGGACGCATATGCCACGGTAGTTATTGGGGTCAAATTTGTCTCCACTTTTGTGGATTGGGGTGATCAGTCCTTGGTTCCAAATATTGGGGAAGATGTCAGAGATAAGGATGATGTTAAAGAGTTTAAGTATAGCCAATTGGAATTTGTTGTCTGTATATTTTATCATTTCATTGAGGATACCATCAACACCACAGGCCTTTTTGGGTTGGAGGGTTTTTATTTTGTCCTGTAGTTCATTCAAGGTAATTGGATAATCCAGTGGGTTCTGGTAGTCTTTAATAGTTGATTCTAAGATTTGTATTTGATCATGTATATGTTTTTGCTGTTTGTTCTTTGTTATTGTCACGTTTCTGACCTTATTTTCCTTTGTTTAGTCTTTATTTAGTTGGTCAGGACGTGAGTTGGGTGGGTATAGTCTATGTTGTCTGTTTCTATGTGGGGTTTCTTGTTTGGCCTGATATGGTTCTCAATCAGAGGCAGGTGTTAGTCATTGTCTCTGATTGGGAACCATATTTAGGTATCCTGTTTTGTAGTGTGTTTTGGTGGGTGATTGTTCCTGTTCGTGTGTTCATATGTTCTGTGGTTCACTAGTTCGGGACTGTAGCGTCTTCAGTTCTTTCTGTCAGTTTGTTGTTTTTGTTCGTTGTTTAAGTAGCCTATTAAACTATGGATTGTCATCACGCTGCATTTTGGTCCTCCTCTCTTTCACCCGAAGACAGCCGTTACAGAATCACCCACCAAAACCGGACCAAGCAGCGTGAAAGAGAGGAACAGCGCTTTGTGGAACAATAGACTTGGGAGGAGATATTAGATGGAAAAGGACCCGGGGTACAGCCGGGTGAATATTGCCGCCCCAAGGCAGAGCTGGAGGCAGCGAAAGCCGAGAGGCGGCGTTATGAGGAGGCTGCACGAAAGCGCGGCTGGAAGCCCGAGAGGCAGCCCCAAAAATGTATTGGGGGGTGGCACACGGGGAGTGTAGCTGGGTCAAGTAGGAGACTTGAGCCAGCTCCCCGTGCTTACCATGAGGAGCCGAGGATGGAACCGGAGCCAGTCGGGGTGGAGTTGGAGGTGAGCAGGGTGAGTGAAGCAGAGACTGTGAAGGATTTAATGGGTAAATTGGAGGAGAGAGAAATTAGGGATTTGCTGGTTTGGTGCATGAGGCACGACATCCGCCCGACGGAGCGTGTCGGGGATTTGATGTCACCTGAGTCAGCTCTCCATACTCGTCCTGAAGTGCGTGCTAGCCGTCTGGTGAAGACTGTGCCAGCCCCACGCACCAGGCCTCCTGTGCGCCTCCCTAGCCCTGCACGTCCTGTGCCAGCTCAGCGCACCAGCTCTCCTGTGGCAGCCCTACGTACTAGCTCTCTTGTGGCAGCCCCACGCACCAGCTCTTCGGTGCCAGCGCCACGTACCAGATCTCCAGTACGCCTCCACAGCCCAGTACATCCTGTTCCTTCTCCCCGCACTAGCCCTGAGGTGCGTGTCCCCAGTCCGGTACCACCAGTTCCGGCACCACGCACCAGGCCTACTGTGCACCTCCAGGGTCCAGTATGCCCTGTTCCTGCTCCCCGCACTAGCCTTGAGGTGCGTGTCCCCAGCCCGGTACCACCAGTTCCGGCACCACGCACATTTGGTTCTGGCAAATTAGGCAGCCCAAACTGTTGCATATACACTGACTCTGCGTGCAATGAACGCAAGAGAAGTGACACAATTTCACCTGGTTAATATTGCCTGCTAACCTGGAATTTATTTTAGCTAAATATGCAGATTTAAAAATATATACTTCTGTGTATTGATTTTAAGAAAGGCATTGATATTTATGGTTAGGTACACATTGGAGCAACGATACGCACCGCATCAATTATATGCAACGTAGGACACGCTAGATAAACTAGTAATATCATCAACCATGTGTAGTTAACTAGTGATTATGATTAATTGATTGATTGTTTTTTATAAGATAAGTTTAATGCTAGCTAGCAACTTACCTTGGCTTCTACTGCATTCGCGTAACAGGCAGGCTCCTCGTGGAGTGCAATGTAATCAGGTGGTTAGAGCGTTGGACTAGTTGACTGTAAGGTTGCAAGATTGAATCCCCCGAGCTGACAAGTTAAAAATCTGTCGTTCTGCCCCTGAACGAGGCAGTTAACCCACCGTTCCTAGGCCGTCATTGAAAATAAAAATGTGTTCTTAACTGACTTGCCTAGTTAAATAAAGATTAAATAAAGGTGTAAAAAAAACAATAATAATAACAAAATAAATCGGCCAAATCGGTGTCCCAAAATACCGATTTCCGATTGTTATGAAAACTTGAAATCGGCCCTAATTATTCGGCCATAGCTGATACTATGTCATACTGCAAGACACATGATCCAGCAGTCACCTATACAGGGAAAAAAGGACAATAGTGAGTGATTGACAGACACGGTACAGCTCTAATGTGAGCATATGCTGGCCTTTGTGTGTCTGTGCAGTCAGTAGTGAATAAGGGCTTCTGACGCAATATTTCCTTGGGGGTGCTGAATATATCAACTCAAAAAAAGATAGCATAGTCAGGGTTAAAAAAGGGAGAGAAAAAAATATCCTGTCGTAAACAATGGAGAAGTTAATGCACAAAGACACTAGGGCCTGCACACTGCGGGAGACGAGCTGAGAGCTGAGCCGGTACTGGGGGGCCACACTGGACCCTGATCTATAGTGTGTGTGTGTGTGTGTGTGTGTGTGTGTGTGTGTGTGTGTGTGTGTGTGTGTGTGTGTGTGTGTGTGTGTGTGTGTGTGTGTGTGTGTGTGTGTGTGTGTGTGTGTGTGTGTGTGTCTGCAATTGTGTGTGGGTGTGTGGCAGTCATTGCGTATGTGTGTGTCTAGAGACCGTGCCGCTGCAGCAGGCAGGATGGACAATGGGAGGGGGTGTGGGGCGGGTAGACAACACTGCCTGCTTCTGAGCCCTACAGGGAGATTTGCCTCAGATGGAATCAAAAGAACAACAAGGCGTTCCCAGGTACAGGGCAGATAAAGGGAACAGCAGAGAGAGAGAGAGAGGGGGAGAGGGAAGGAGGGAGAGAGATGCCAATATGACCCTTTGAATTGAATTGAGAGCGAGAGAGAGGGGGGAGGGAGAGAGAGAGAGAGAGAGAGTGGAGATGCTCAGAGAAGTGACTGAGCCTCAAAGGGATTAGCATAGTGAGAAAGTGTGTCCCCAAACGGCATCCCATTTCCTATATAGCTCTGTGGGCCCTGGTGAAAAGTAGCTGGCGTACAATTTGAGATTCAGACTTATGCTGAATGATTGTTCTGTGAATGCTGTTTGTGAGACATCAGAAAGAAAAAGTGACCATGACCCAGCTCTACTTAGTCTTCTGTAAATCATAGAAAGACCTTGTTGACTTTCTAGGCCTAGATCTAGCCAGCAAGGTTTAGTCACGAAAGTCTGCTTTTAAAAGGTCAGGGTATCTATTTGTATTCCTATAGTAGGTGAATAACAGACAGGCACTGGAGAGAGAAAGAGAGCGAGTGAGTGAGTGAGTGAGTGATAGAGTGAGTGAGTGAGTGAGTGAGTGAGTGAGTGAGTGAGTGAGTGAGTGAGTGAGTGAGTGAGTGAGTGAGTGAGTGAGTGAGTGAGTGAGTGAGTGAGTGAGTGAGTGAGTGAGTGAGTGAGTGAGTTTGGATGTGTCAGTTAATCTGGTATTCCACGGATACATGGAAGAGAGGGCTTGTACTAAGAAAGAGTCAGTACTGTATTAGTTTAAACTAATTAGCCCCTGGTGGGCCTTCAGATGATAGAGATGCAAAACAAACATGTTCTATTCCCTTCTGTGCTTCAACTTCTCCCACACATCACACAGGTCAGTACTGGGCCACTCTGGTCCTAAGAAGGATTGGTAGTGACCATGGGATATATCCCAAATGGCACCCTATTCCCTATATAGTGCACTGGTCAAACATAGTGCACTGTTTAGGGAATAGGGGCTATTTAGATGTAGGCATCACCATGGCAGGTGAAGTAATGGGAGCAAAAATAACTTTGCATGATAATAACTTCTCCCTCTCCCATTCTCTCTCTCTCTCGCTCTATTTCTCACTCCCTCAATCTTCCTCTCTCTACAACACAAATGGATAAGGTTACATGGAAAAGGGGGACCTGATCCAAGATCAGCACTCCTACTGTGACATGCTTGACACATACGAACGGAGTACTGTCTACAGGCTAGGATATACTGTAGCAGCTAAATTCAGATGTGCAGTCTATCCTTTGTGTAGCTAGAAGAATAGAATAGAATAGAACTTTTGGTTCAAATGGAAATGTGTATCTGGCGGTGTTGGGAAAGGCAGAACACACACACACACGTTGAGAGGCACAGGGTCAGCAGCAGCAATTGTGGGGGGTTAAGTGCCTTTCTCAAGGGCACAACGGCAGGAGCTGGTAATTGGGATCAGAGACCAGCAGCCTTCCAGCTGCCCGTTCAGTTCCATTCTCACTTTTGTGTTGCCCGGCTCGGGGCTTGACCTTCCGGCTGCTGGTCTGCCTCTCTAACCTCTAGGCCCCTGTCGTTCTCCAAAGAGGATCCCCTTCAAAGAGGAAAGAGTTTCCTGTTTCCACCACAAATAGAAACACGAGGAAATACAGATGGTGCTCCTTCAAGACGGAGAGCCCGGTCCTGTATAGAAAGAAAGCTGTTGAAAAAAAAGCTGCTGTCGATGGTGACAAGTAGCCTATTTTTGATGCATGGTAGACTACTAGGCCTACTACAATAGTTAAAAGACATCACGCAGGCAGGAGAAAGCCAACGCCGTCCCTTCTGATCACTGCTCTTTCATCTCCTTGCCTTTGGAGAACATCAAAATGACCACAATACCACCAAGCCAAAGGGAAGAGGGGCTCCTCGATACCGGGCCATGCGAAGCCTAAAGAAGATGCTGTCAAATCAGACCTCAAAAGCCTGGTAGATGAGGCAAAGCTAATGATTGATAGTCCATTTCCATAATGCAGGCGAGCTGATACGCTATAAGCCTAAGACCCTGTCACATCTATGGCTCCATGCTCCTACCGAGAGGCCATGCCATGCTAGACAACATTAGGAGTCAGACAAGTCACTAAGATCCATACTAGTGCCACTAAAATGCACGCCCAATGCTAGGTTCATACTGGATATCAGAACACAGCCAGTGGGTTTTGACAAAAATATTGCCATTTGATAACCTAGAACATACTAAGGGCAGCCGAGCACCCTGCTAGTCTGACTGGGTATTCAAGTAATTGTCTGCATCTCAAATAATACCTTATGCGCTATACAGTGCACTACTAGTAGTACCCTTCTGCTACCGGGCCCTGGTAAAAAGTAGTGCACTATAAAGGGAATGGGGTGCCATGTGGGACTCAACCATAATCTCAGAATAGATTCTGTAGATGGAAAGCGATAGAGAAAATCCAGTAGTCACTTGAGGGAGGGGAGAAGGTGCCAAGGTGAAAAGTGTACACTTGACACAGATCAAGTACCCTGAACATCAAAGTGGATAACTAAGTTGTGGTTGAGAACCAGCTATCATCACCCACCGACTGCACTGTCAGTGAGTGAACGAACCAAGGGGGTTAATCTGTGTCAGTCGAGGCCCACTCACAATTTATAGGACCTTCACGAACGGCAAAGAACCCATTAACAGTTCAATCTTGTCAAGATCAATATCTCGACTTGGAGGACATCATCTTCCTTGGAAGTCTGCGAGGGGAATTAATAAGAAATGTTATATGAAAAGGTCTTAAAAGAGCCTTTAAAATGCCCTGCAGCAAGTCTGCCTTGAGAAATAAGCCTTGTCTGTTGGACAATGATGAACAAAGGTGTCTTCGCACTCAGAGTTCGCTTGCTAAAATAACTCCTCGATCTTGTAGTCCATTAGCTAACTCCCTCACGTCCCCGGCCTGTGCCTTTTTTAATTGAGCCGATAACAACTTTATCACACATCATTTTACCTTTTAACAACATTGGTTCGCTCTTTCCACGCTTTGGTGATTTAAAAGATTTCCCAATGGCCAATTTATCAACTGGACACTCAAAACTAATTCATATTGCCAATTACGGTAAAACACAATAAAGGGCTCATTCCCTAATTACATAGTTACACTGTTCTTAATTCAAGTACGCAGTACTTAACTGTACTAAACAGTAGTATGCTAGTTTTTTAACTACCCTGTGAAGAATATGATTGAGTGCTTTTTTCCAAACATGGCGTCTGCCTAGGAGGCTACTAGAGGGGAAACTAACATGGCAGCTGCACGTCTAGCACTTTGTGACATCGGCTGATGTAAAAAGGACTTTATAAATACATTTGATTGATTGATAGATACTAAGCAACTGAGTCTATGGAGACGCCGGCATACTGTTGGGTGTGGTCTTTGGCTGATTGAAAGCTGGTGAGAATGCAGCTAAGTGCAATGCGCTCACTCTCTCTAGGAGCAGTGCACTGACTGCTGGCTGCTGAAACTAAACTTCCCACCATATCACTGGATCCTCAGACCACCTGGGTTCAACTAGCATTTGTTTTCTTGTAAATACTTTGAGCGTTTGATTGAGCCTGCCTTGAGTGCCAGACGGGCGGGGTTTGGGACTTTGGGCACTATTCCATTGGTTCCAGTGCACCAGTCAAGCTCAATCAAGCCCAGCTAAAGTATTTGATCTCCTACGAATACTATTTGAACCAGGGTTTGCGGGGCATCTCTATGGCGTCACCCATGTAGTCACTACTTTGGACAGCTAAACAAACAACATGTCAGCCAGAACTGAACAAAAGTCGTCTAGGTTATTGTGACTTTTAAATGCATCATCATCCAAAACGTCCAACTGCTTTCAGAGGGCCTGAATCACATGTAATACTACTCATACAGAATATTACAACAAATACTGAGTCATGTCTCATACATCCTAATGTCTCCATCAAAGACAAATGTGAGGACAAAACATTGTTGTCGCTATCAACGGAAATATTTGACCAATCCTCCATGAAAACAACCAAGGGATCAAAGTTGTCAGAGCAATAACCTTCCACTAGTAGAAAGAGGAGGAATGCAGCCGAAACGCGTCGGTTTTTAAAAAACTTTGTTTCTATTGAACATGCCATACTAATAAAAGCATTTAAATTAATTATATGAAGAGTGCCTTGGTCCTCCTTTCTTTTTAATAACCTTCCACGTTGTATTATATACATGGCAACATTAATCATTGTGGTCAAGAATTACCGTCGATGTGGCACAAGTCAAAGTCTTGATCCATCCTATAGCCTTTAGGTATTTTCACATAAGATGACCAACCCTAAGTCATCCTATGGTGTGTGTTTTTCTTACCTTAGCATAGATAGGCCATTCCCCAATGCAGAGCCTCAAAACCTTGAAACCGTACTCCTTTGGAGTGACAGACTGAATGCAGGGAAAATGTGTGTTTCTATTCGGACAAATCCTTGTAGTCCCTCTCTGTATCAGTCTGTTTGCTTCCGTTTGGTGCCTAATTCACAAAACCTTAGTTCAACCTGCATTTCTGTCCCAGGCTACAGGGCTTCCATGGCTACCATGAAGCCTTCCAGCTGTAGCTAACGACCACTAACAGGCTCCAAGGTGTCCTGCCAATATGGCCCCCACCCCACAGCCACAAAATGCAATCCTATTGAACTGTTATTGATTGTGTATCTATGGCCTATAGCCTATAACAGCTCTCCAGAGTTCCAGGACAACACAACAAGGAACTAGTAAGACTGCAGCACGATAACTCGACCCAAACACTATGACTGTGTCTCAAATGGTACCCTATTCCTTACACAGTCCACACACACACACACACAAACGACAAAGCACTGTCACTGAAGAAAACAATTGTGAAGAAAACACAGAGTGAGCCATATATACTCTCTGTGAGTGTCCTCCCTGCATGCCTGGGCAGCAATCAAAAGTTCAAGTTCTAAATGCGGCCACTCCGTGACCCCTGGAGCTCTCTGAGATGCCAGGCCCAGCTCCGGTTACAGGAACAGAATGTGTGTGTGTTGATGTTTGCGTGTGTGTGTTATCCACAAACCACACACCGAATCATTACCCAGCCATTACTGTATGGGACTATAATTCAATAAACATGCAGACACATAGGTCTACACACACTAACACTTTGCTTTTGAGCAGTCAGCCATTCACCACTACTGGCTTATTATTGGACAGGCACCACTTCTTGCCCGGAGGAATGAGGTTGTGCACAAACAAAGCCACGGACCTATTTTAGTATTGGGGTGTTTTTCGAACAATTACAAACGTGTTGACCATCTAACTGTAGATAAAGAAAAGTACTACAGCCCTGCATTTGTATTGTATGAGCTTTGGCGCTTACATGCTACGAACGCTTTCATTGAACAGCTTTCAACACCGTTTTATGTTAGGTGCAAGGGCAAAAACAAGACTTGCAATTGGCTGCTTACCTGAGTCACGAACTTCATTCTCTAACCGACTGTCAATAATTCAACAATAAATACAAAACAAATGTGAAAAATGTGTTTGTTAAAAAAAAACGACAACTGTGCACTACACTACTAATACTAATTTTAAACCTGCCTGGTAGCCCACCTGAAAACAGACAAGTAACTAATTCAAAATGATTCCGCGAGAAATGTTGAACAGCACTACTGTTGTGGTATTAAAAATAGAGGATTAAATTAAGCCACACATCATATATTAAGATGTCTGTGCCTGCCCCTATGTGATATATTCAGACAACGAGTAGCCTAATAGTACAGCCTAACTGAGACAAAGAATAACGGATGCATTATCCGGATGGTTGGGATGAAAATATAGGATGCGCACCGACATGGGGCTCCAGCCTAAAAGATTCAGATTGGAAAAGGAATAACTAAAATAACGAGTAATTCCATCATTTCAGCTACCAATCAACACAAAGCCACTCGAGGCTACACGAACCCATGTTGTATTCCGGCGGAAGACCCAGAATAAAACCCTAGAATAAAACACAGCCAATTTCTGTGTGGTAGCTTAGCTGCTATCAAGCTAACATGCTACACTGGCCAGGTCTCGCGACTCGCCCGACAGAGGCTCGTGCTGACAGCGCGCATGCAGGCTTCACCACTGCTTGTTGGAGGGTACGGTACCCACTTAGAGAACGGTTGAGCTATCATTAATTATCCAGCAATGCCGGGAAAAATAACCATACATATCATAGAGGTATTAAACGTTGTTTAAAATGGATGCATTATAATTAGAATATTAATTGAAATAGAGAAATTGACTAGGATGCGTGAACCTCGCCTTCAACCGTGTAGCGTCTGACCCAGCAGCGAGACAGCGTTACAATATTGCTAGCAAAAACCGGCTAGTGGCTGTCTTCAAAGCTTACCTGGTTTGATGACAGCTCTTGTATTTCAACTAAAGATGTATAATGTATTGTTTTACTGTGTATTCCTAAAAGATACTGCCTTCTCGGGCTCGTTCCTTCGGCTGAATCGCCTAAATCCGTGCGCTTTCCTTCAGAATAGTGCTGAATCTGAATGGGTGGACGGCAAGCGCGGCTGTCGGTGTCTAGGAAATTCTACCGCCGCTCCCTGCCAAATAATGACCACTCCCACCGCTGAAGCCACAGCCACAGAGAAGACAGGTGCTGATTGTGCGCAGCTCCGTGGAATAGTGAGTGCGTTGCAATATAGTGAGTTGTGTGGCACATTCAAAGGGCTGTCAAATCAACGGACTCGCTCTCGTGTGCACGCGCATTATCTCGGTTGAGACTGCATCCTGCTAGTAGATTGACAGCGCGTTTTTTATGCGTGTCGTTGCCAAATTGTGACTCTGAAACGCTGGATATGGGACAAGTGGAGGATGCGCAAAGTCTACATGGACTGATAACGATTATGGTTATGCCTGTGTTGTTTATTTTTTTTATTTAGGAAAGCGTAAAGTAATCTGTGTACCACCGGTATGCGTGTTATGGAAACGGCTAGGGCAAGCTATAAACAAGGAGAAAGACTGGACGCGAGAACAAACGCACAGGCCTTGTTGTCTATATCTAACCAGTTAGCACGCGTAGTCTCCGTGTAACAGTAACAACGATAATATTTAAACTTGATAGGCCTATTATGTTCCGTTGTTGATGCATCCCACTGGGCAAAACTAACTGAATCAACGTTGTTTCCATGCAATTTCAACCAAAAAATGCAATGTAATGACGTTGAATCGACGTGGAAAACAGATTGGATTTGAAAAAAGTCATCATCGTTATGGAAGTTCGTATTTTTTCACCCGACTTTTAAATCCAATGACAAAGTGAATGTATTTGTTGTTGATTTCACGTTTAATTCACATTAGTTGACAACTCAACCAAATGTAATTCAAAATTAGACGTTGAACTAACGTCTGTATCAGTGAGACTCAGATTTTTCACTTTAAAATGTATGTCAAACAAAAACAAATGATTGCAAAGTTAAACAAACCATACCATATGCACAAGGACTAATTTGAACAATTTCCACAAAAATGTTTACAAAAAAACATTTACTTTAAGAACGGTGCAGATGCAAAGTTTGGTAACGACACAAACAGCACAAACTATCATTATGTTACCAAATTTTGCATCTGCACTATTCTTCACCGTGGAATTGCCCATCCCTCCATATGTCTTTGGGGAAATAGTATAGGCGATAGTATAGAATGTCACCTTTTGTTTTAAGGTATTTGCATACATACAGTGGGGAGAACAAGTATTTGATACACTGCCGATTTTGCAGGTTTTCCTACTTACAAAGCATGTAGAGGTCTGTAATTTTTATCATAGGTACACTTCAACTGTGAGAGACGGAATCTAAAACAAAAATCCAGAAAATCACATTGTATGATTTTTAAGTAATTAATTTGCATTTTATTGCATGACATAAGTATTTGATACATCAGAAAAGCAGAACTTAATATTTGGTACAGAAACCTTTGTTTGCAATTACAGAGATCATACGTTTCCTGTAGTTCTTGACCAGGTTTGCACACACTGCAGCAGGGATTTTGGCCCACTCCTCCATACAGACCTTCTCCAGATCCTTCAGGTTTCGGGGCTGTCGCTGGGCAATACGGACTTTCAGCTCCCTCCAAAGATTTTCTATTGGGTTCAGGTCTGGAGACTGGCTAGGCCACTCCAGGACCTTGAGATGCTTCTTATGGAGCCACTCCTTAGTTGCCCTGGCTGTGTGTTTCGGGTCGTTGTCATGCTGGAAGACCCAGCCACGACCCATCTTCAATGCTCTTACTGAGGGAAGGAGGTTGTTGGCCAAGATCTCGCGATACATGGCCCCATCCATCCTCCCCTCAATACGGTGCAGTCGTCCTGTCCCCTTTACAGAAAAGCATCCCCAAAGAATGATGTTTCCACCTCCATGCTTCACGGTTGGGATGGTGATCTTGGGGTTGTACTCATCCTTCTTCTTCCTCCAAACACGGCGAGTGGAGTTTAGACCAAAAAGCTCTATTTTTGTCTCAACAGACCACATGACCTTCTCCCATTCCTCCTCTGGATCATCCAGATGGTCATTGGCAAACTTCAGACGGGCCTGGACATGCGCTGGCTTGAGCAGGGGGACCTTGCGTGCGCTGCAGGATTTTAATCCATGACGGCGTAGTGTGTTACTAATGGTTTTCTTTGAGACTGTGGTCCCAGCTCTCTTCAGGTCATTGACCAGGTCCTGCCCGTGTAGTTCTGGGCTGATCCCTCACCTTCCTCATGATCATTGATGCCCCACGAGGTGAGATCTTGCATGGAGCCCCAGACCGAGGGTGATTGACCGTCATCTTGAACTTCTTCCATTTTCAAAATAATTGCGCCAACAGTTGTTGCCTTCTCACCAAGCTGCTTGCCTATTGTCCTGTAGCCCGTCCCAGCCTTGTGCAGGTCTACAATTTTATCCCTGATGTCCTTACACAGCTCTCTGGTCTTGGCCATTGTGGAGAGGTTGGAGTCTGTTTGATTGAGTGTATGGACAGGTGTCTTTTATACAGGTAACAAGTTCAAACAGGTGCAGTTAATACAGGTAATGAGTGGAGAACAGGAGGGCTTCTTAAAGAAAAACTTACAGGTCTGTGAGAGCCGGAATTCTTACTGGTTGGTAGGTGATCAAATACTTATGTCATGCAATAAAATGCAAATTAATTACTTAAAAATCATACAATGTGATTTTCTGGATTTTTGTTTTAGATTCCGTCTCTCACAGTTGAAGTGTACCTATGATAAAAATTACAGACCTCTACATGCTTTGTAAGTAGGAAAACCTGCAAAATCGGCAGTGTATCAAATACTTGTTCTCCCCACTGTATCTGTTTTACAGTTTAGAAAGGAAAGCACTTTATGTATCTAGTCCCCCCCATGTGAAGAAGTCAAAAGTATTTGGACAAATTCACTTCTAGTTTATAAAAGTAGTGCAAAGTTTAGTATTTGGTCCCATATTCCTGGCAAGCAATGACTACATCAAGCTCATTGGATGCATATGCAGTTTGTTTTGGTTGTCCAATAGTACTGTAACTGCATGTTGAGTGATGACTGGAGTCATTTTCTTTCTGAGTAGATGTTTCTGAACACTTCGAAATGAATCCTGATAATGTCATGATTAAGAAAAATCATTAATGAATCATGAATAGTGATGAGTGAGATGCCATTCAGAGACTAGAACAAAACATGGTAACTTCTCACCATTACAGGGGAGGTTAGTATTTTTTAGGTGGTATAAACTTTGTGCCTCTGTAACCTTCTCACTCATCATTATTCACAATTAATTCATGATTATCCATAATCATGGTAACATCCACATCAGGGGCATAGGCATGGGTGGGGAAGGGTGTACACAGACTCCAAAATGACACAAGACATTATTCACCATTCGGTTCCTATTGGGCCAAAAATAATCCGAAACACAACCAAAACAAGCCGCAAATGCCTACAACTGACTACTTGAATACACTACAAGTGAATTTGTCCAAATACTTCTGACTTCTTCAAATCGGTGAACTAGATACATAAAGTGCTTTCATTTCTAAACGGTAAAACTGATATGTATGACAATCCCCTTAAATAAATGCTGACGTTCTGTACTGTCACCTAAAATGAGACATTCTATAGCAAATCTAAAAGGGTATAGAGCCAACTTAAAAAATGCAGCGTCACTGTCCAAATACATATGGAGGGGAGTGTATCTGCCAAAAGGTTGAACGCCTGAATCTGACCCCATACATTTGTCATCAGGACATACATTTATGGAAAACATGCAGAGTTAATGCATTAACATACTTTGGGCATCACCTGACGGGCTAAATTAAAATTCACAGGTAGATACAAGTAGGTGTATGTGGAACCTATATAGGGCGCAACGACGTGTCAGCCTCAGATTTCAATTAGCTGGTTGTCTAAAGGTCTATTTTTGAGCATAGAGAAAATATATGCATAGCCTATATTAATGTCTATTTAGCTAATTTAGGTGACTCACCCATTAATAACCTTATATTATCATATCACACACATCTGGCAAGTTGCTTTAACAACACATTAAAATCTACATAGGCCTATAGGCTGTCTAAAAAGTTGTATCTCCATCTCTTCTATCAAAGACTCAATCATGGACACCCTTACTGACAGTTGTGGCTGCTTCCAGTGATGTGTTGTTGTCTCTACCTTCTTGCCCAATGTGCTGTTGTCTGTGCTCAATAATGTTTGTACCATGTTTTGTGCTGCTGCCATGTTGTGTTGCTACTGTGTTGTCATGTTGTGTTGCTACCATGCTGTGTTGTCATATGTTGCTGCCATGCTATGTTGTTGTCTTAGGTCTCTTTTTATGTAGTATTGTGGTGTCTCTCTTGTCGTGATGTGTGTTTTGTCCTATATTGTTGTATTTTTAATCCCAACCCCCTTCCCTGCAGGAGGCCTTTTGCCTTTTGGTAGGCGTCATTGTAAATAAGAAGTTGTTCTTAACTGACTTGCCTAGTTAAATAAAGGTTAAATTTAAAAAATGAAATAACAGGTGCCTGCACCGCTATGGTACTAGTTTGAATTTGATGTGTTGACATTCACGCTGGCTTTAGTCACAGAAGTACTTTAAAATGGCTAAACCTGAACAATATAATACGATTGCCACCCTTCCAAAATCGCTCCTACAGCCACAGCTTGAAATTGGCACTGTGTTCTAAAGCTGGCATTTGCCATGCTGTGCCAATCGGAGTTTGAAATTATATCTCGACTGGGAAATGAAAATGCAACAGCCATTTCAATCAAGAACCATGAGATTGCTATTGCCACATAAAGGCATCTTTACAATGTAATTACATTACAATGACTGCATATCACATGTTCCATACAATTCGGATGAGTGCAAATCACACTATTGTGCCTGCTATTATTGGTTCAAATTGGTTCCGCAAAAACAATGGGATATGTCCCAAATGGCACCCTATTTTCTACAGTGCACTTCTTTTGACCAGGGCCCATAGGAAATAGGGTGCCATTTGGAACACAGAGACCAGGGCCCATAGGGAATAGGGTGCCATTTGGAACACAGACAATGTAAACTGCACCTTGACTCGATGTGCCAATCATTGACATACACATGGATACACGTGAATATGATCTAGGCTACATTCATCCCCCTTTATTATAACACTATAATAAAACCCAACTATGCAGTCTTCCATATGTGACTCATTTCAGGAAACTAGGCGTATGTTGCGCGTCACTACTTCACAAGAGAGCCATTTGAGTGTAAACTTGTTTAAATTAAAATTTGTTCTTTGGCAGAAATGCCTTCTGGAACATGTGAACTTTCATGCGCCTTAATAACATACGTGTATGCCATCTGTAAATACTAATGCAATTGTTAAATTACGAGCCTAGTTGGTTTAGCCACAGAAAAAGACAGCAGTGAGTGGGCTGGACATACCGAGAGATGAGTTCGTATTGGTCTGCCATGTAGCATGCTTCTGTCTATTTGAGCTGGTCAGTATGTGTAGGTAATCCTGTCTAACGCGGTAGAACTGCATAAGTGTTGCTCTCCCCTTTCTGGAAGACCGAGTTTCGAAATCAGTGGAATTAGAGTATGATGACTAAGGAGATGGAAAAAACACCTGTCTCCAGATTACTTCCTCAAACTAATTAAGGGCAACCATGACATGGAGAAGCGTCCATTCCATGTAAGATAGTCTAACTAGCTACATTTTCAGATATTACACGTTTCTAATTTTGACAGAAATTCATTTTCATTTCAAGTTAATGCGTACTGTTAGCTAGCTAGCTAATGTTACCTGTATGATCTGTGTAGTAATATTATTCGTATCTCAGAGCCATTTACTTTGCTACTTATAGCCCAATCTTAGTTTGCTAACATTGAACCTGGTGGTTAGCTAACTGCAGATTCCTGCAGGGTAATAGCGTCACGAGTTGGGATTATGGTTAATTGTTTACCTAACTAGCTAGCTACATGTCTTAACAAAAGACTAAACTATGCAAGAAACCATTTCAATAGGATGTCACTGCGACAACTGTTTATAGACGTAGCTGAGAAATTCGATCTGGCTATCTTCTACGATTTCAGAGCACTCTCGTTTTTTTTTATATACATTTGCTCAACACCCGTTAAATATGGTGTCAGTAAATGTTGGAATATAATATATTTGTTTTATGTTAAAACATACAATCTACCTGCAGTGAAGCCACTCAACATTTACATTACATTCATCTAGCAGACTCCCATCCAGTGTGACCCACAGGAGCAACCAAGGGCACGTTGACAGATCTCCCAACAAGTCAAATCTGGGACCCGAACCAGCGACCTATCCCCAATTGCCAGGCCACCAACCATCCAAGTAACCCCCCCAAAACCCCAAATAACCTTTGGAAGCGATTACAGCCTTGAGTCTTCTTGGGTATGACTCTACAAGCTTGGCACACCTGTATTTGGGGAGTTTCTCCCATTCTTCTCTGCAGATCCTCTAAAGCTCTGTCAGGTTGGATGGGGTGCGATGCTGCACAGCAATTTTGAGGTCTCTTCAGAGATGTTTGATCGGGTTCAAGCCCGGGCTCTGGCTGTGCCACTCAAGTACATTTAGAGATTTGTCCTGAAGCCACTCCTGCGTTGTCTTGGCTGTGTGCTTAGGGTCGTTGTCCTGTGGAAAGGTGAACCTTCACCCCAGTCTGAGGTCCTGAGTGCTCTGGAGCAGGTTTTCATCAAGGATCTCTCTGTACTTTGCTCCGTTCATCTTTGCCTCAATCCTGACTAGTCTCCCAGTCGCTATCGCTGAAAAACATCCCCACAGCATGATACTGCCACCACCATGCTTCCCCGTAGGGATGGTTCTAGTTTTCCTTCAGACGTGATGATTGGCATTCAGGCCAAAGAGTTCAATCTTTGTTTCATCAGAGCAGAGAATCTTGTTTCTCATGGTCTGAGAGTCTTTATGTGCCTTTTGGCAAACTCCAACAGACTGTCATGTGCCTTTTACTGAAGAGTGGCTTCCGTCTGGCCACTCTTCCATAAAGGCCTGATTGGTGGAGGGCTGCAGAGATGGTTGTCCTTCTGGAAGATTCTCCCATCTCCACAGAGGAGCTCTGTCAGAGTGACCATCGGGTTCTTGGTCACCTCCCTGACTATGTCCCTTCTCCCCCGATTGCTCAGTTTTGCCGGAAGTCCAGCTCTAGGAAGAGTCTTGGTGGTTCCAAACTTCTCCCATTTAAGATTGATGGAGGCCACTGTGTTCCTGGGGACCTTCAATGCTGCAGAAATGTTTTGTTACCCTCGACACAATCCTGTCTCGGAGCTGGAAATGGAAACAGGATGCACCTGAGCTCAATTTCAAGTCTCATAGTTAAGGGTCTGAATACTGAATACAGAATGCTAGTATTTCTGTTTTTAATTTTAAATACATTTGCAAAATGTCTAAACCTGTTTTCGCTTTGTCATTATGGAGTATGTTTGTAGATTGATGAGGATTTTTTTTATTTAATACATTTTAGAATAAGGCTGTTATGTAACAAAATGTGGAAAAAGTCAAGGGGTCTGAATACTTTCCAAAAGCACTGTATTTACATGTGTTTATGTGTGTGTGTCCGTGTGTGTGCACACGTGTGCGTTTGAATGCGAGTGAGTGTGTGTATGTATGGGCACGCGCGTACAAGCAGCTGCTCAGGCATTGGATGTAACAGCGTTGCCCCTCAGTGTAATTCAAACGTACTTTTTTTGTATGTTTATTTCTACTTTATTTTTTACTTTTATCTTTGACCGGAGGCATTTTACTTATGGCTGGGACGGGATCGATATGACAACAGCCAGTGAAAGTGCAGGGCGCCAAATTCAAAACAACAGAAATCTCATAATTAATATTCCTCAGACATACAAGTATTTTACACCATTTTAAAGATAAACTGGTTGTTAATCCCACCACAGTGTCCGATTCCAAAAAGGCTTTACGACGAAAGCACAACATATCATTATGTTAGGTCAGCACCTATTCACAGAAAAACACAGCCATTTTTCAAGCCAAAGAGAGGAGTCACAAAAAGCAGAAATAGAGATAACATTAATCATTAACCTTTGATGATCTTCATCAGATGACACTCATAGGACTTCATGTTACACAATACATGTATGTTTTGTTCGATAAAGTTCATATTTATATCCAAAAATCTCAGTTTACATTGGAACGTAATGATTTGCCTCCAAAACATCTGGTGATTTTGCAGAGAGCCACATCAATTTACAGAAATACTCATAATAAACATTGATAAAACATACAAGTATCAAACATGGAACTTTAGATAAACCTCTCCTTAATGCAACCGCTGTGTCAGATTTCAAAAAAACTTTACGGAAAAAGCACACCATGCTATAATCTGAGTACAGCGCTTAGAGCCCAAAAAAGCCACGAAGATATCCTCCATGTTGTGGAGTCAACAGATGTCAGAATAGCATTATAAATATTCCATTACCTTTGATGATCTTCATCAGAATGCACTCCCAGGAATCTCAGTTCCACACAAAAATTTTGATTTGTTCCATAAAGTCCATCATTTATGTCCAAACACCTTCTTTTAGTTTGCGCGTTCAGTTCACAATCCAAACTCACGATGCGTGTGCAAGTCCATGCGAAAGTTCAGACGGAAAGTCATATTACAGTTCATAGAAACATGTCAAACGAAGTATAGAATCATTCTTTTGGATGTTTTTAACATAAATCTTCAATAATGTTCAACCGGTGAATTCCTTTGTCTTCAGAAATGCAATGGAACGCAAGCTAACTCTCTCACGTGAACGCGCGTGGTCAGCTCATGGCACTCTGACAGACCCATGACTCAAAGAGCCCTCATTCCCCCCTCCTTCACAGTAGAAGCATCAAGCAAGGTTCTAAAGACTGTTGACATCTAGTGGAAGCCTTACGAAGTGCAATATGACCAATATCCCATTGTATATTCGATAGGCGATGAGTTGAATAACTACAAACCTCAGATTTCCCACTTCCTGGTTGGATTTATTCCCAGGTTTTTGCCTGCCATATGAGTTCTGTTATACTCACAGACATCATTCAAACAGTTTTAGAAACTTCAGAGTGTTTTCTATCCAAATAATATGCATATGTTAGCAACTGGGCCTGAGTAGCAGGCAGTTTACTCTGGGCACCTTATTCATCCAAGCTACCCAATACTGCCCCAGCCATAAGAAGTTTAATCAAGTTTTTTTTAAATTACATACAACAACAAAAAATCCCCCTCCATTTACTTAAAAAAATGATTGCTTTTCAAAATTATTTCCTTGTAATATTTGGTTTTGCTGTCAATACCTTTGGGTTTATGTTTGCTTTCAATATCATATTTTTTTTGCAATATAACATTTTTGTTCTCGACATAACAAGTTGTGCTTGATATTAATGGCACAAAAGCAACTCACTCCCAGGCCTGAGCAATGCCAGGCCTCGGGTTAGAATGCAATTAGTTTAAATCAGCTAGGGATGGGGGATGGGGGGAAAAAGGAGCTAGGGATGGGGGAAAAGTGTGTCACCAATCAGGCCCCCGGGGAATGGAATTGCCCAGGTCTGTTAGAGGATTGCATCATATAATATCACTATTACTCAATTACACAATTACTCCCCACCATGGTTTTAGTAAAAAGCTGAGGGATGGGGCTGGAGAAATGCAACCACTCTCAAATCCATAGACTATGCTATGGATGCAAGAACTGACCATCCCATGATATCAAAATGATAGTTTTAACCATGTTTTTAGGTAGTGGTTGTTTACATTTATTTTGTTTACAAACATTGGAATAAAAGAAGCCTATATTTTGGGTTCTGGTGAAACATGTTGAACTAAGCTCATGAGTTGAACTAAGTTGAACTAAAGCTCATGAGGCATTTATACATTATATTCTTCAAGAGTCAATGGGTTCATATTATGAATTTATATGCCCCAAAATGTATGTATCAACTAAGGATTGCCCCTTTAACAGGCAGTGACCTTCATACAAGCATTTCGCTACACCCGCAATAACATCTGCTAAATATGTGTATGTAACCAATCAAATTTGATCTGATACAGCAGAACTATGTAGTCATTCCAAATGTTTTATTCTGTCCACTGTTCCGTGAATGTCCCACAAGGTCATTACCTTCTACAGCGTTTGGGCTTTTTAAATGTGGTCACCTTAATTCCGCTGGTGGATACATTGCTACTGCAACATGTTAACACCATGTTTTCACACGTGAGACATTATTTCAACCCCACATGTAAATCTGCAATTCCACATGCGAAGTCGTTTTTTTTTTACATGTGAAACAGCAAATGTGATTTTTGCATGTGAACGTTTTTCAGACGTGAAAATCCAATTCCACATGACAAAGTTTGTCACGTGAATGTTTTTCACATGTAAAACTGCATACACGATTTTCACACGTAAACCTTTTTAACATGTGAAACTGCAATTTATTTTCTCACCTAATGAATCGCCTGTCGTACAATAGAAAAAGTGGGGCAGAATCTCCCCTCTGCTTTATGCTGAATCGTCTTCTTCCACCGGTGATCTGCCCAGCGATTGGCACTTCCCATAATGAGCTTGAGACTCCGGAATGTGTGATACGCTGTTCTAAATATTCATAAATCACATGGAGTAGAGTGTGTGTGTGTGTGTGTGTGTGTGTGTGTGTGCGCGTGCGTGCGGGTGTGTGTGTGTGGTTGGGTGGGTGGGTTTTTAACAACATGAATGGTCCGCCATGGGGAACCCATTTCCTTGTTATTATCAATAATGATAGAGCATTGACATTATCATATCATACAAGAGCAACTGAAGTCTTACACATCCTTTAAAAACCAAACCCTGGTGAATCAAAAACTATTACCGGTTTATTATGATATTATGATAAAAAAAAGTATATTAAAAAGCTCTGTTTGGCTGCTGAATGCAATCACTTGGTACATCCATGGTCTTCTGAAGTATTTCATGAGGCTTCGATCGCGTACTGCTGTAACAGATTCGGTCACAGTTGTTCTCTCTCTCTCTCTCTCTCGCTCTCTCAGAATCTTCACTCGTTCATCACGCATTGTCAAGGCAGCAAATTAGGTCAGTGTTAAGTCATTTGTGAATTAGTGAAAGGGATATAAGGGGCAAGACACAGAGAAGTAGCTGAGACAAATGAACTAATATTAAACTTCCTACGGTTGTGATCGGCAAGGGAAAACAATGGAGACAAATGTTTATTTTGGTTTATTATTTTCTCGCTCAAAATTATTAATTTCAAATGATCCATCCAACTGTGCTTAACTTTAGTAGCTAGTTGCTAAGTAAACACTTTTTTCTCCATAAGAATGGAATTCAAGATTGGGTTTGGCCATTCATGTTTTTATTTATTAACCTTTATTTAATTAGGCAAGTCAGTTAAGAACAAATTCTTATTTACAATGATGGCCTAGGAACAGTGGGTTAACATTTACATTACATTTAAGTCATTTAGCAGACGCTCTTATCCAGAGCGACTTACAAATTGGTGCATTCACCTTATGATATCCAGTGGAACAACCACTTTACAATAGTGCATCTAACTCTTTTAAGGGGGGGAGGGGTTAGAAGGATTACTTTATCCTATCCTAGGTATTCCTTAAAGAGGTGGGGTTTCAGGTGTCTCCGGAAGGTGGTGATTGACTCCGCTGACCTGGCGTCGTGAGGGAGTTTGTTCCACCATTGGGGTGCCAGAGCAGCGAACAGTTTTGACTGGGCTGAGCGGGAACTGTACTTCCTCAGAGGTAGGGAGGCGAGCAGGCCAGAGGTGGATGAACGCAGTGCCCTTGTTTGGGTGTAGGGCCTGATCAGAGCCTGAAGGTACGGAGGTGCCGTTCCCCTCACAGCTCCGTAGGCAAGCACCATGGTCTTGTAGCGGATGCGAGCTTCAACTGGAAGCCAGTGGAGAGAGCGGAGGAGCGGGGTGACGTGAGAGAACTTGGGAAAGTTGAACACCAGACGGGCTGCGGCGTTCTGGATGAGTTGTAGGGGTTTAATGGCACAGGCAGGGAGCCCAGCCAACAGCGAGTTGCAGTAATCCAGACGGGAGATGACAAGTGCCTGGATTAGGACCTGCGCCGCTTCCTGCGTGAGGCAGGGTCGTACTCTGCGAATGTTGTAGAGCATGAACCTACAGGAACGGGTCACCGCCTTGATGTTAGTTGAGAACGACAGGGTGTTGTCCAGGATCACGCCAAGGTTCTTAGCACTCTGGGAGGAGGACACAATGGAGTTGTCAACCGTGATGGCGAGATCATGGAACGGGCAGTCCTTCCCCGGGAGGAAGAGCAGCTCCGTCTTGCCGAGGTTCAGCTTGAGGTGGTGATCCGTCATCCACACTGATATGTCTGACAGACATGCAGAGATGCGATTCACCACCTGGTTATCAGAGGGGGGAAAGGAGAAGATTAATTGTGTGTCGTCTGCATAGCAATGATAGGAGAGACCATGTGAGGATATGACAGAGCCAAGTGACTTGGTGTATAGCGAGAATAGGAGAGGGCCTAGAACAGAGCCCTGGGGGACACCAGTGGTGAGAGCACGTGGTGCGGAGACAGATTCTCGCCACGCCACCTGGTAGGAGCGACCTGTCAGGTAGGACGCAATCCAAGCGTGGGCCGCGCCGGAGATGCCCAGCTCGGAGAGGGTGGAGAGGAGGATCTGATGGTTCACAGTATCAAAGGCAGCCGATAGGTCTAGAAGGATGAGAGCAGAGGAGAGAGAGTTAGCTTTAGCAGTGCGGAGCGCCTCCGTGACACAGAGAAGAGCAGTCTCAGTTGAATGACTAGTCTTGAAACCTGACTGATTTGGATCAAGAAGGTCATTCTGAGAGAGATAGCAGGAGAGCTGGCCAAGGACGGCACGTTCAAGAGTTTTGGAGAGAAAAGAAAGAAGGGATACTGGTCTGTAGTTGTTGACATCGGAGGGATCGAGTGTAGGTTTTTTCAGAAGGGGTGCAACTCTCGCTCTCTTGAAGACGGAAGGGACGTAGCCAGCGGTCAAGGATGAGTTGATGAGCGAGGTGAGGTAAGGGAGAAGGTCTCCGGAAATGGTCTGGAGAAGAGAGGAGGGGATAGGGTCAAGCGGGCAGGTTGTTGGGCGGCCGGCCGTCACAAGACGCGAGATTTCATCTGGAGAGAGAGGGGAGAAAGAGGTCAAAGCACAGGGTAGGGCAGTGTGAGCAGAACCAGCGGTGTCGTTTGACTTAGCAAACGAGGATCGGATGTCGTCGACCTTCTTTTCAAAATGGTTGACGAAGTCATCAGCAGAGAGGGAGGAGGGGGGAGGAGGGGGAGGAGGATTCAGGAGGGAGGAGAAGGTGGCAAAGAGCTTCCTAGGGTTAGAGGCAGATGCTTGGAATTTAGAGTGGTAGAAATTGGCTTTAGCAGCAGAGACAGAAGAGGAGAATATAGAGAGGAGGGAGTGAAAGGATGCCAGGTCCGCAGGGAGGCGAGTTTTCCTCCATTTCCGCTCGGCTGCCCGGAGCCCTGTTCTGTGAGCTCGCAATGAGTCGTCGAGCCACGGAGCAGGAGGGGAGGACCGAGCCGGCCTGGAGGATAGGGGACATAGAGAGTCAAAGGATGCAGAAAGGGAGGAGAGGAGGGTTGAGGAGGCAGAATCAGGAGATAGGTTGGAGAAGGTTTGAGCAGAGGGAAGAGATGATAGGATGGAAGAGGAGAGAGTAGCGGGGGAGAGAGAGCGAAGGTTGGGACGGCGCGATACCATCCGAGTAGGGGCAGTGTGGGAAGTGTTGGATGAGAGCGAGAGGGAAAAGGATACAAGGTAGTGGTCGGAGACTTGGAGGGGAGTTGCAATGAGATTAGTGGAAGAACAGCATCTAGTAAAGATGAGGTCAAGCGTATTGCCTGCCTTGTGAGTAGGGGGGGAAGGTGAGAGGGTGAGGTCAAAAGAGGAGAGGAGTGGAAAGAAGGAGGCAGAGAGGAATGAGTCAAAGGTAGACGTGGGGAGGTTAAAGTCACCCAGAACTGTGAGAGGTGAGCCATCCTCAGGAAAGGAACTTATCAGGGCGTCAAGCTCATTGATGAACTCTCCAAGGGAACCTGGAGGGCGATAAATGATAAGGATGTTAAGCTTGAAAGGGCTGGTAACTGTGACAGCATGGAATTCAAAGGAGGCGATAGACAGATGGGTCAGGGGAGAAAGAGAGAATGTCCACTTGGGAGAGATGAGGATCCCAGTGCCACCACCCCGCTGACCAGAAGCTCTCGGGGTGTGCGAGAACACGTGGGCAGACGAGGAGAGAGCAGTAGGAGTAGCAGTGTTATCAGTGGTAATCCATGTTTCCGTCAGTGCCAAGAAGTCGAGGGACTGGAGGGAAGCATAGGCTGAGATGAACTCTGCCTTGTTGGCCGCAGATCGGCAGTTCCAGAGGCTGCCTGAGACCTGGAACTCCACGTGGGTCGTGCGCGCTGGGACCACCAGGTTAGAGTAGCAGCGGCCACGCGGTGTGAAGCGTTTGTATGGTCTGTGCAGAGAGGAGAGAACAGGGATAGACAGACACATAGTTGACAGGCTACAGAAGAGGCTACGCTAATGCAAAGGAGATTGGAATGACAAGTGGACTACACGTCTCGAATGTTCAGAAAGTTAAGCTTACGTTGCAAAAAATCTTATTGACTAAAATGATATAGTACTGCTGGCTGGTGAAATATGCTAGCTAGCAGTGGCTGCGTTGTTGACTTTGTTTGAAAGTGTAGCTGGCTAGGTAACCTCTAACTGGCTAGGTAACCTCGACAATTACTCTAGACTACACAATTATCTTGGATACAAAGACGGCTATGTAGCCAGCTAAGATCAAACAAATCAAACTGTTGTACTGTAATGAAATGAAATGTAATACTACCTGTAATACTACCTGTGGAGCAAAGCGGAATGCAACTACTCGCTCCAAACCAAACCGGAAGTGCGTATCGTAGAGGGAGAGGCAATAGAAGTGTTGTTTCTTGTATTATTGTCTTTTGTGTCTTTAGAGGACTGCTTCACCTTAATGTCCCCTTTCCCTTTTCTTCTGTCCTTATTTTGTCCCACTTTGTCCCTTCTTTGTCCCTTCTTCTCTTCTGCCAACTAGACACTCCTTGTTAGCTAGCTAGCTTCTTTCAGGAATGTCCCTAGCAACTGCCTAGCAACAGGTAAACAACTTAGCTAGCTAAGAAAACGGTATAATTTTATGAAAAATTGTTACTTTTTCAAAAGCCTTTCTTCTTTGTTTGCTGCTTGTTTGGTCTCCTATTCAGTTTGCAGTTTTCTTTTGATTTTTTTTTCGATGTACTTTACTCTAAAAAAACATTTAAATTTCAATATTTGTAGGAGCTCATCTTTTCAGCTGCTGCTGCTTAATTTGGAACTCCGGAACTGGGTTAACTGCCTTGTTCGGGGGCAGAAAGACAGATTTTTACCTTATCAGCTTGAGGTGTCGATCTAACAACCTTTCGGTTACAGGCCCAATGCTCTAACCACTAGGCTACCTGCCACCCCATGTCATCATGCTCTAGTCTAGTTTATAGACAACTGTCCTGTGAAAGCACTAGCATTACCTATTATCTCGTTCAGATTTTCAGATGAGAAATATACAGTCTTCACAGTACCCATCCCTCTTTGTGTGTCGTATTCCCCGCCTCTCTAAATCAAATAAAATGTATTTATATAGCCCTTCTTACATCAGCTGATATCTCAAAGTGCTGTACAGAAACCCAGCCTAAAACCCCAAACAGCAAGCAATGCAGGTGTAGAAGCACGGTGGCTAGGAAAAACTCCCTAGGAAGGCCAAAACCTAGGAAGAAACCTAGAGAGGAACCAGGCTATGAGGGGTGGCCAGTCCTCTTCTGGCTGTGCCGGGTGAGATTATAACAGAACATGGCCAAGATGTTCAAATGTTCATAAATGACCAGCATGGTCAAATAATAGTAATCACAGTAGTTGTCGAGGGTGCAGCAAGTCAGCACCTCAGGAGTAAATGTCAGTTGGCTTTTCATAGCCGATCATTTAGAGTATCTCTGGGACAGGTAGCACGTCTGGTGAACAGGTCAGGGTTCCATAGCCGCAGGCAGAACAGTTGAAAATGGAGCAGCAGCACGGCAAGGTGGACTGGGGACAGCAAGGAGTCATCATGCCAGGTAGTCCTGAGGCATGGTCCTAGGGCTCAGGTCCTCTGAGAGAGAGAAAGAAAGAGAGAATTAGAGAGAGCATACTTATTTAAATTCACACAGGACACCGGATAAGACAGGAGAAGTACTCCAGATATAACAAACTGACCCTAGCTCCCCGACACATAAACTACTGCAGCATAAATACTGTCTGTCTGTCTGTCTTTCTCCCCCCCCCGTCTTTGTATGTCTGTCTCTTTAGAAATCAGGAGGCGAGGGAGAGAGGAGGAACAGTTATTAGCAACACATTGTCTCCCAGCTCAGCTACATGATGGCTCTCGGTGAATGGCAGGCAGTGGCCGGGGCTGGGACAAGCTGTTGGTGGTGGGGGCCATACCTCATTTGTCAGGGGGGAGAAGGCAGGGCTTTGTGGGATTATGAGGCACCCAGAGTGGGGTAACTGGGGATCCACCCTCCACCCAGCCTTAGCCATCTGCTGCCCCTGCTTCATCTGGAGCAAAGCTGCTCTGCACTGGGAATAGAGATGTTTCTAACTGTGGGTAGATATAACTATGTGATGTATTTGTGCATCATTTTAACTACACACAGATCCTAGCAAGAGGCAGTACTTGATGATGAGCTACTAAAATATGTATTTTGTATACAGTGTTTAAAATAAATAATGTGTCAAATAGTGGTAAGACTAACAAGACCACATTTAAATCAACCAAACTCATATAGCTCTACCACCATCCTTATTAGAGAAGAACCGCTCACTGCTCCCCAAAATATTTTAGATTTATTTTAGGCTTAGAGGTAAGGTTTAGGGTTATGTTTAGAACGAGTTTTAGGGGTTAGGATTATGAGTTAGGGTTAGGATTAAGTTAAGGGTTAGGGTTTATGGAAAATAGGATTTTGAATGGGAATACATTTTTGGTCCCCACTTGGATAGTAAAACAACATGTGCTTGACCAGGCTTGTCCACAGCAAGCGAGACTCTCATAAAACTCCCATCTGCTGGGGCCACATGTTCCAACTCCCACCCCAGTGTCTAGCTGGAGTCCTGATCCCCCACCCCGAGGCTTAGGCAGGCACTGTCATCATCACTGGAGTGTGTGTGTGTGTGTGTGTGTGCGTGTGTGCGTGCGTCTGTCATCATCATCAGTAAGGGCTAGGCAGTTTACTGAGTCCAGGGACCTCCCTTGTTGTTTTAGATATTCCCTGGACTGCATCCCATAGGCCCATGGTCAAAAGTAGTTCACTAAGTAGGGAATAGGGTTCCATTTGGAATGTAGCCCCTGGACTATTTTCTGTTACATTCCTAATTTAGGTCTAACAAGGTCATCCCTTTTACCCAACACCAGTTTTACGAGCGAAGCAGGGGGAAATAAGTGTCACAACATCTTGACTCGCACATCTAGGCCGCTCAGAAAAAACAACGGTAAACACCAGTGGTAAATTAGCAGTAAATAACAAAACCGGAGTGGAGGAGCAGCTGACCATTGGCTTGAACCTTGAACCCAAGAAGCCAATTTCTGCTCCAGGTTGACAATTCCTCTAGGTACAGATCTAGGATCAGCTTCACCTCCCCCAATCCTTTACCATTGTGGGGAAAATGCAAAACTGACCCGAGATCCCTTGAGATTAGGGAGCACTCGGGTTCTGAGAAGCAGCGTTACATCACTGCAGGGCTGTTGAACTGTTAATGTACCCCTCTGTGTTACATAAGCACCCAGTCACATCTGGTGATGTATCCAGAAATGTTCAAAAAGGATGGGAGGACTCAGGACTCTGTTACAAATCAATTGAAATAGGTTCTATTCACGAATGCACAACATAGCAAAACATTTAGCAACAGACAACTAATATGAACGTTTCTTATTGCACAACTTCATATAGTACCTCCCTGTTTCGGTTGCCTGGCTACCCATCCACATCGCTCCTGCCTAAAGCCACACCCACTAATGTTTCTTCTCCACAATGAGTCTGGATTTGATATCCTCCTCGACGACATCTCGAATGTGAACACATTCACACTGTTTTGATTGGTCCCAGAAACAGATGGGTTGGGCCAGAGCCTGAACACACGTGGGTTAAAGTGGCATTTCGGAAATAGTCATTGGCTTTGATACTCTGATCGGTTAGAGACAATCCAAATGCTGCTGATGACATGTTTTGTACTACGCCCCGCGTTTTGATGTCAGCATAAAGGATATCTGCGATGGCAGTCTCAGACTGAATGTATGTAGCGATAGATAGTAGAGGTCGACCGATTAATTGGCATGGCCGATTAATTAGGGCCGATTTCAAGTTTTCATAACATTCGGTAATCGGCATTTTTGGACACCGATTATGGCCGATTACATTGCATTCCACGAGGAAACTGCGTGGCAGGCTGACCACCTGTTACGTGAGTGCAGCACTTGCAGCAAGGAGCCATGGTAAATTGCTAGCTTGCATTAAACTTGTTTTATAAAAAACAATCTTCACATAATCACTAGTTAAATACACATGGTTGATGATATTACTAGGTTAACTAGCTAGTCCTGTATTGGATACAATCAATGCGGTGCCTGTTAATTTATCATCGAATCACAACCTACTTCGCCAAACATAAGCGCATTCGCAAAAAAAGCACATTTGTTGCACAAGTGTAAACCATAAACATCAATGCCTTTCTTAAAATCAATACACAGAAGTATATTTTTTTAAACCTGCATTTTTAGTTAAAATAAATTAATGTTAGTAGGCAATATTAACTAGGGAAATTGTGTCACTTCTCTTGCGTTCATTGCACGCAGAGTCAAGGTATATGCAACAGTTTGGGCCTCCTGGCTCGTTGCGAACTAATTTGCCAGAATTTTACATAATTATGACATAACATTGAAGGTTGTGCAATGTAACAGCATTGTTCGATAAAATACGGAACGGTTCCGTATTTCACTGAAAGAATAAACGTTTTGTTTTCGAAATGATAGTTTCCGGATTTGACCATATTAATGACCAAAGGCTCGTATTTCTGTGTTTATTATATTATAATTAAGTGTATGATTTGATATTTGATAGAGCAGTCTGACTGAGCGGTGGTAGTATAGCAGCAGGCTCGTAAGCATTCATTCAACTTTACTGCGTTTGCCAGCAGCTCTTAGCAATGCTTGAATCACAGCGCTGTTTATGACTTCAAGCCTATCAACTCCTGAGATTAGGCTGGCAATACTAAAGTGCCTATTGGAACATCCAATAGTCAAAGGTATATGAAATACAAATGGTATAGAGAGAAATAGTAGACGCGTCATAATTCCTATAATAACTACAACCTAAAATGTCATAACTGGGAATATTGAAGAACTGGGAATATTGAACCACCAGCTTTCATATGTTCTCATGTTCTGAGCAAGAAAATTAAACATTAGCTTTTTTTAATGGCACATATTGCACTTGTACTTTCTTCTCCAACACTGTTTTTGCATTATTTAAACCAAATTGAGCATGTTTCATTATTTATTTCAGACTAAATAGATTGTATTTATGTATTATATTGAGTAAAATAAAAGTGTTCATTGTTCATTCAGTATTGTTGTAATTGTCATTATTACAAATATATATAAATAAAAATCGGCCGAATTATCGGTATCGGCCTTTTTTGGTCCTCCAATAATTGGTATTGGTATCGGCGTTGAAAAATCATAATCGGTCGACCTCTAATAGATAGAGCAGCGGAATTCAATTCAGTATGAGTCGTCAGGGAACCGCCTCAGCCCGATTCCATTTCGTGTCTGGTGAATACGACCCTAGTCTCCTCTGTTCAATATCCTCCTCTCTCCGTTCAATTGTAGAGGTTAGCCCACTGGATGGGTGATTGGGTTTGGAGCGGGTGATTGGGTTTGGAGCAATGGGTTTGGAGGTGTAGGCCTAGCAATTGTTTGGCACTGACGGATAGGCATATGGGAACTGAGCTAATGCTAGGGGAAGAGTCAAGTTTCTCATTAGCTCTGGTCTATTTCATCCAGAGAAAAGGGGAAGCGAAGCGGGGTTGGAATTAGCAGGGCTAATTCAATTCTGGCTCCTCTTGCTGTGGTGTACGCGGCTCTGCAGAGGAACAATATCCAGCTGTAAAATGCTTCGCTGGAGGATAAACAAAGTTAATGGAGGAGGAAGAGAGGAGAGAGGGAGGCAGAGGCACAATCAACCGTTCCGGATAAGATGGATGTTGGTGTTAGAAAGAAAATGCCAACAGAATTAAGGCAGCCCAAAAGTTTGTTGTTGTTTATTTCAGTGATTTCAAAAACGAACGTGTGTCATTATCAACTGGTCTATTAAAGTCCAATCAGGGGAATGATTTCATTATAAAAACCCATTTAATTTGTGTCTGTATAGAAACCGCTCCTCGTGTAGACTACACTTTAAGCTTTTTCATTGCTTCTACACTTTTCATCTTGGTTTCCGTTTACAGACGGATAGATTGCTTTGTCCGATGCTTCAGCTCGGATACGAGACTTTCCCAATCAATCACTTACAGCCGCATGGTGTGAAACAGGGAAGGCCCCTGTCTCTGCTATTCTGTTGTAGCTCATAGTTCTCTCGCTTAGAAAGAGCGATGTACAATGTGATCAACTGTAAAATGAGCCATTAACAATGTCAGAGCCACAAAGCATCAGTCACCACTCACAGATAATAGGAGGAAACATCCTTGACTGTGAAATCCATCCATCTCAAATCCCAAAATTAAAGTCAATGACACTTACATAAGAAAACATGCAAAAACATTCCTCTCCATACAGTATCTACATTTGTAGTCGGAAGTTTACATACACTTAGGTTGAAGTCATTAAAACTCGTTTTTCAACCACTCCACAAATGTCTTGTTAACAAACTATAGTTTTGGCAAGTCGGTTAGGACATCTACTTTGTGCATGACACAAGTCATTTTTCCAACAATTGTTTACTGGCAGATTATTTCACTTATAATTCACTGAATCACAATTCCAGTGGGTCAGAAGTTTACATACACTAAGTTGACTGTGCCTTAAACAGCTTGGCAAATTCCAGACAATTATGTCATGGCTTTAGAAGCTTCTGATAGGCTAATTTACATCATTTGAGTCAATTGGAGTTGTACCTGTGGATGTATTTCAAGGCCTACCATCAAACTCAGTGCCTCTTTGCTTGACATCATGGGAAAATCAACAGAAATCAGCCAACAACTCAGAAAGAAATTGTAGACCTCCACAAGTCTGGTTCATCCTTGGGAGCAATTTCCAAATGCCTGAAGGTACCAGGTTCATCTGTACAAACAATAGTACGCAAGTATGAACACCATGGGACCACGCAGCCACCATACCGCTCAGGAAGGAGATGCGTTCTGTCTCCTAGAGATGAACGTAGTTTGGTGCGAAAAGTGCAAATCAATCCCAGAACAACAGCAAAGGACCTTGTGAAGATGCTGGAGGAAACAGGTACAAAAGTAGCTATATCCATAGTAAAACGAGTCCTGTATTGACATAACCTGAAAGGCCGCTCAGCAAGGAAGAAGCCACTGCTCCAAAACCACCATAAAAAAGCCAGACTACGGTTTGCAACTGCACATGGGGACAAAGATCGCACTTTTTGGAGAAATGTCCTCTGGTCTGATGAAACAAAAATAGATCTGTTTGGCCATAATGACCATCGTTATGTTTGGAAGGAAAAGGGGGGTGCTTGCAAGCCGAAGAACACCATCCCAACCGTGAAGCACGGGGGTGGCAGAATCATGTTGTGGGGGTGCTTTGCTGCAGGAGGGACTGGTGCAATTCACAAAATAGATGGCGTCATGAGGAAGAAAATGATGTGTATATATTGAAGCAACATCTCAAGACATCAGTCAGGAAAATAAAACTTGGTCGCAAATGGGTCTTCCAATGGACATTGACCCCAAGCATACTTCTGAAGTTGTGGGTAAATGGCTTAAGGACAATACAATCAAGGTATTGGAGTAGCCATCACAAAGCCCTGACCTCAATCCTATAGAACATTTGTGGGCTGAAAAAGCATGTGTGAGCAAGGAGGCCTACAAACCTGATTCAGTTACACCAGTTCTGTCAGGAGGAATGGGCCAAATTTCACCCAACTTATTGTGGGAAGCTTGTGGAAGGCTACCAGAAACATTTGACCCAAGTTAAACAATTTAAAGGCAATGCTAGCAAATACTAATTAAGTGTATGTAAACTTCTGAACCACTGGGAATTTGATGAAATAAATCAAATCTGAAATAAATCATTCTCCCTACTATCATACTGACATTTCACATTCTTAAAATAAAGTGGTGATCCGAACTGACCTAAGACAGGGAATTTACTAGGATTAATTGTCAGGAATTGTGAAAAACTGAGTTTAAATGTGTTTGGCTGATGTGTATGTAAACTTCTGACTTCAACTGTATGTCCACTATCGACCACAACATTTTCAGATACTGTTTTAATCCGTTTCCCCTAATCATGAAACAGCAGAGATGGCCATTGCCTAAGACAGCAAATTCATCAAGCTCTACTTACTGCGTTTAACGAGTCACCAACTAATCCTAACCATCACAAGTGTAGCCAATCTCCTGACCCACGTGACGGCAAATTCACAAAGACAGTAGGAGGTCGCTAATTCTGTTAACGAGGCAATCCAGACGACTGTATGCTACTAATGACTTTAATTTAACCACCTCAGTCCCAAAGATTAATCAGACAATTAGTAATTTAGGCAAAACACATATTTAAACTAAAAACAGTATATCTATTATATATATTATTATGTATACATACAGTATAGATCATTATTTATTAACTGGCTGGTTCAAGCCCTGATTGCTGATTGGCTGACAGCTGTGGTATATCAGTTTGTATACCATGGGTATGACAATACATTTATTTTTTTATTTAATTATGATGGTAACCAGTTTATAATAGCAATAAGGCACCTCAGGGGTTGGTGGTATATGAACAATATACCACGGCTAAGGGCTGTATCCAGGCACTCATGCACCATAACAGCCCTTAGCCGTGGTATATTGGCCATATACCACACCCCCTCAGGCCTTATTGCTTAAATAATCACCACCATGTGTTTAACTTAAGTGCATAAATCAAGCACTACATTGCAGTTAGTAGTGGCGAGCACTCGCAACCTTGTGCTCTTTCTCTGAAACAGACTATGAATGAAAGGACAGACTCAGACATCAAAGCTGCTAAGGAGAGTTTAGACCGTGCGTTGCAGGCTAGGACTTCACAGGTTGAGACTCTGGGGAGACGGTGGATAAAATCAACTTTATTTGTATATTTGCTACTTTTTTGGACTGGATGTATCTACAATACATTGAATGTATTGTATGTCTATAGACAGATGGCTGTTATAAGATGCTGGTTTTAACACAGCTAGTTATGCCATAACACTGATGTAATTCCTGTCATGCATAGAGGTTATGGGAATCTTAGTAAACTAGCTCTGGCCTGCATTAGGCTTGGCAAGTGTTTCTCTAAATCTCAAAATAAACACATTGTGACTATGTTTTGAAGAATTGTGTATTAACATACTGAAATTACACATTGCAGCAGTGCACTTGGGGTCAGGTTAAGGGTTTGAGATTTTACTGTATATAGTAACAAGAATAAGTGGACAGCAGCAACGTTACCAAACAAACAATGGTTAAATTATAGTTTAAGTCAAACATGACCTAAGGCATCCACTACGATTGTGCAGTGGCGTGCCGTGGGCCTGGGGCCTAGGCCTTCAGTGAGGTACTACACAGTCCCACCCGAATTAATCCACCTCTTATTACCATCATTATGCCATGGCTCTAGACACTATACATTTAGACAGAAACGCAGTATAACCAGGCGTTGCGTCACCTTGAAATTGACAAATTGACATTTTTGGGTAAACAGTGTTTAACAGACAACTCAAGTTTGCAAAGCCAGTGTGGCTCCAAACACCAAATCGATCACTTGCAAATAATAGGCATTCCCAGCAGTACAGTTTGCAGTGCTTCTCGGAGCCATAGCGCTCGTAGTTGAAACTTTGAAAGTGGCGAGCGAACTTTCCCGCCTGTGACAGGCTTTGTGGCGTCGGGCAACCTCTCCTTACAATGTCTAACTTTTCTTGAAAAGTTCGTCTTGAGAATGGCGTTATAATTATATCCTCGACCAAATCGATATCTTCTCCTCCTTCCGCCATTGTGGGTTGAACAAACAGCTTAGTAGAACGCGAATTAATTCGTTTATCAAATTCAGTTTCCTAGATCTGCATAGACCTGCCCATAGGACCTGCCTCTCAATATTGGTAATCCAATCAAAAGACGTGGACGCACTACGCCTGCTAGCTGGCTCCTGTGTAACACTGGAGCCAGCCAGCAGGCGTACAATAGCCAACTCTAAAGCTGATTGGTTGACACAATTTTAATTTCCATTCACTTTAAGCTACAAGCGCCCGCACTGTTGATTCTGAAGGCCCGAGGGCAGATTTTAGACCCCTGGCAACACATGATGGCTGAATATGATTGGATAAAAGATCTAACATAAAGACCAGCCCTCCAAATCTCAACCTGGGGCTGGAAGCAGTGCAACCAAGAGGAAAGCTATGAAATGAAGAGTATAACTCTTACTCTGGGGAATAATTTAATACATATTTGTGGGAAAATATATTTAAAAAAAATATATATTCTGATGATGTTTAGGCCAGCAGAGAAGGCCTTGCAGGCCCTGACGGCCCAACACTGCGATTGTGGTATGCATTTATCACTAGACACTGGCTGCAATTATGGATTTAATCTGTTAATCCACAAATGAATCCAAAAGAACAGACAGAATGTCCTGCTGCATCGGATATGACCATTGGTAGGCACAGAGAGGGATATAGGCTACGGAAAGTACAGAACGCCATTAGCTCTGGGTTCAAACTGCGTTCATTGACAGCATATTCATTTACCCCACTAATGTAAACCTGAATGGTTGGTTATTTTATTAGTTTATTTGCCCCTAAGAATCCCCCATTCATTGCCCTTGCCTTGCCAGCCAGTGGAACACACATACTGCATTAACCCCTGCTGTTATCATGACATCATCACTTTACCATGTCCTTATTATTGCAGACTTCTCCTAGCCTATCATCTCATCCGATGGAGCTGTAGTAGTGGTGCTAGTAATGTAGTAATCACCATCTCATCTCATTCACAACCCCGAACACCCATATTGTTCCTCCCCCCTACCCGTTGGTGCTAAGACATTCTGGGATATGATTGGAAACGATTTGCCCTCTAAATTAGGTTTTGTAGGAAAATTCTTCCTTTCTTCTGTGTGATGTAATAAGACGTGATCATTAAAGGTCTGTGGTGTCGCCTAGAGATGTGTCGGATGAGAAAAGAGAAAATAATTATATTTTTGTTCGAAATAAAATGCTGATATGATGTGCTAACCTGCTGAACAAAGGCTAACACAAGTGTCAGGCAAGTTAACTCATCACGTGTGCATGGCTCTCCAAACCACGTCTGTTACATGAGCAGGCTGAGGCTGCATCCAAAATGGCACCCTACAGTGCCTTGCAAATGTATTCACCCCCTTGGCGTTTTTCCTATTTTGTTGCATTACAACCTGTAATTTAAATGGATTTTTATTTGGATTTCATGTAATGGACATAGACAAAATAGTCAAAATTGGTGAAGTGAAATGAAAAAAACAACTTGTTTCAAAAAAGTGGTGCGTGCATATATATTCACCCCCTTTGCTATGAAGCCCCTAATTAATATCTGGTGCAACCAATTACCTTCAAAAGTCACATAATTAGTTAAATAAAGTCCACCTGTGTGCAATCTAAGTGTCACATGATCGGTCCCATGATCTCAGTATATATACACCTGTTCTGAAAGGCCCCAGAGTCTGCAACACCACGAAGCAAGGCGCACCGCCAAGCAAGCGGCATCATGAAGACAAAGGAGCTCTCCAAACAGGTCAGGGACAAAGTTGTGGAGAAATACAGATCGGGGTTGGATATTAAAATAATATTAGAAACTTTGAACATCCCACGGAGCACCATTAAATCCATTATTAAAAAATGGAAAGAATATGGCACCACAACAAACCTGCTAAGAGAGGGCCGCCCACCAAAACTCACAGACCAGGCAAGGAGGCCATTAATCAGAGAGGCAACAAAGAAACCAAAGATAACCCTGAAGGAGCTGCGAAGCACCACAGCAGAGATTGGAGTATCTGTCCATAGCACCATTTTAAGCTGTACACTTCACAGAGCTGGGCTTTACGGAAGTGTGGCCAGAAAAAAGCCATTGCTTAAAAAAAAAGCAAACACATTTGTTGTTTGCCAAAAGGCATGTGGGAGACTCCCCAAACATATGTAAGAAGGTACTCTGGACAGATGAGACTAAAATGTAGCTTTTTGGCCATCAAGGAAAATGCTGTGTCTGGCGCAAACCCAACACCTCTCATCACCCCAAGAATACCATCCCCACAGTGAAGCTTGGTGGTGGCAGCATCATGCCGTGGCAATGTTTTTTATCGGCAGGGACTGGGAAACTGGTCAGAATGGAAGGAATGATGGATGGCGCTAAATACAGTGAAATTCTTGAGGGAAACCTGTTTCAGTCTTCCAGAGATTTGAGATTGGGACGGAGGTTCACCTTCCAGCAGGACAATGACCCTAAGCATACTGCTAAAGCAACACTCGAGTGGTTTAAGGGGAAACATTTAAATGTCTTGGAATGGCCTAGTCAAAGCCCAGACCTCAATCCAATTGAGAATCTGTGGTATGACTTAAAGATTGCTGTACACCAGCGGAACCCATCCAACTTGAAGGAGCTGGAGCAGTTTTGCCTTGAAGAATGGGCAAAAATCCAAGTGGCTAGATGTGCCAAGCTTATGGAGACATACCCAAAGAGACTTGCAGCTGTAATTGCTGCAAAAAGGTGGCTCTACAAAGTATTGACTTTGGGTGGGTGAATAGTTATGCACACTCTTGTTTTCAGTTTTTTTTGTCTTATTTCTTGTTTGTTTCACCCCCAAATATTTTGCATCCACTCTATTTACTATATAGGGAACAGGGTGCCTTTTGGGACATTTACGTAGGTGGTCCATCCATCATCTATCCATACGCCCTGATAATAGAACAGATCCCTGGTGTTAAATATAACCCCATCCCACAAATTCTAACTCGGGGTCTCGCTATGTACAGTACAGTACCTGAATCATGAATTAATACATGAAGCAGGAAATGAATCATTTAGATCAGCGTCTGTTTGAAATATGGCCGTGTGGGCCATAAACTGTGAAGTCCCAAGCCGCGTCCCAAATGGCACCCATTTCCCTACATAGTGCTACTTTTGGTGAAAAGTAGTGCACTCTATAGGGAATAGAGTGCCATTTGGGATGCGTTCACATGCAATGGTGCAGTCTGCCACGACTCCTCTTTAGAAAGCTGTTTCCGCATGTCCCCGCTCACGATGAAATAGCCATGGCAAATGGATTCCCTAAAAAGCCCAAGCATATAAGAAAAGAGGACACATCTGTGGTAAATGTGTTACCTCTGGTAAGTGTCCATTGACTTGACTTGGTTGTTTTTGTTCTCTCAGAAAATGCACCGCGGTGCAATTCCAAATGCATTGTCCATCGTCGCTCGCTCCGGGAGGCCACATCATATTTCACAATCATGTTTTTCCCTCTCCACCTTTACTGGAAGTCTGTTTGTTTACCTCGCAGGTTGTCAGGACCGTGTGTGTTCCCGTAGATAAGCTTGGCTAGCAGGCGGCGTACATCACCAGCTCAGTGTATGGCTGCGTCCCAAATGGCACCCTATTCCCTATATAGTGTGCTATGGGCGCGGGTTAAAAATAGTGCACTATATAGGGAATAGGGTGTCATTTGAGACACAGCCTATGAATAGGAAACAGTGTTGTCTGTCTTTGGCCCTCCTCCTCTCCGCTGCTCCGTCAACCCCCAGCTCAGAAGAGACATGAGTTATGTCGTCTGTCAGGCCGCCGCGTTTATTGAAGCAGATTGTCTGCTGCGTCTGAAGATTGAGTGTTCAGGTGACTTCTGGTGAAATGATAGAGGGAGGGAAAGAGGGGAATACAGAAGGAAGGAAATAGCTCCGCTTCAAGGCACAAGAGGTAGGGAGCATTTCCTTCATAAGATAAAAGATGACGGCAAGGCTGTGTTAAGATATTTCACATCGGCATACTGCGTATTGAAAGGTTCAAATTTGACATGTTTTTTTTTAACCCCCTAAGCCTTTCAAATGGACTATAAAGAAGGTAGAAAGAAGGTGAACAGGGCGTGCATTTTAGGCGTGCATTCTAAGTGAAATGCTAGTGGGAACATTGGAACGTAGCCTAGATATCGCATGCGTCCATCCAGAAGTAAAGCAACCACTGCATCTTAAGAGTGTCCTGTTTCCAGCGGCTAGGGGAGCCGAGTTGTGGCATTGCCCTGCCCTTGGATCAATTGGGACTTGGAAATGGGTGGATGGCACACCACTGACCACAGAGAAAGGAAGGATAACTACTTACTTTGACTACTTATCTATAGGATAACTACTTACTTTGACTACTTATCTATGGGATAACTACTAACTTTGACTACTTATCTATGGGATAACTACTTTGACTACTTATCTATAGGATAACTACTTACTTTGACTACTTATCTATGGGATAACTACTTACTTTGACTACTTATCTATGGGATAACTACTAACTTTGACTACTTATCTATAGGATAACTACTTACTTTGACTACTTATCTATGGGATAACTACTTTGACTACTTATCTATAGGATAACTACTTACTTTGATTACTTATCTATAGGATAACTACTTACTTTGATTACTTATCTATAGGATAACTACTTACTTTGATTACTTATCTATAGGATAACTACTTACTTTGATTACTTATCTATAGGATAACTACTTACTTTGATTACTTATCTATAGGATAACTACTTACTTTGATTACTTATCTATAGGATAACTACTTACTTTGACTACTTATCTATGGGATAACTACTTACTTTGACTACTTATCTATGGGATAACTACTTACTTTGACTACTTATCTATAGGATAACTACTTACTTTGACTACTTATCTATGGGATAACTACTTACTTTAACTACTTATCTATACAGGTTATTCTCATTGAAGGCAGAAGTCAACAAAGTTGATTTTAAGCAACAAAAAAAAAATGGATATTATTGAGGATGATGATGTTTTAACCATGTTGTCTGACCTCTTGGTATGGGTATTGGCCTAACCCTGATAATGCTGGCCCTTCTGAGAATGAGGACACAGTGCTGAGGTGAACACAGGAACTGCATCCTCTGAGGCTGGGAATGAGTTGTCATGTGAGGACAATCACTGGATTTGTGAGAAAATGATTTACCAACACCATGACAACACATACAGCAGATCACAGTGCACACAACTTCCTCAATCTTTACTCTCTCTTTCTGTCTTTCTCTCTCTCTCTCAAATCAAATGTATTGATATAGCCCTCTTTACATCAGCAGATGTCACAAAGTGCTTATACAGAAACCCAGACTAAAACCCCAAACATTAAGCCATGCAGATGTAGAAGCACGGTGGCTAGGAAAAACTTCCTAGAAAGGCAGGGACCTAGGAAGAAACCTAGAGAGGAACCAGGCTCTGAGGGGTGGCAAGTCCTCTTCTGGCTGTGCCGGGTGGAGATTATAAGAGTACATGGCCACTAAGGCGAGATCGTTCTTCAAGATGTTCAAACGGTCATAGATGACCAGCAGGGTCAAATAATAATCACAGTGGTTATAGAGTGTGCAACAGGTCAGCACCGCAGGAGTAAATGTTGGCTTTTCATAGCCGAGCATTCAGAGGTCGACACAGCAGGTGCAGTAGAGAGGGAGAGGGAGAGAGAGGGTTGAAAATAGCACGTCCGGGACAAGGTAGCACGTTTGATGAACAGATCAGGGTTCCATAGCCACAGGCAAAACAGCAGAAACTGTATCAGCAGCATGACCAGGTGAACTGGGGACGGGGACAGCCAGGAGCCTTCAGGCCAGGTAGTCCTGAGGCATGGTCCTAGGGCTCAGGTCCTCTGGGAGGGGAGACAGAGAGAGAGATGGAAGAATTAGAGGGAGCATTCTTAACATGCTGACAAGACCGAACACGTCGCGTGCGCGAGCGTCGCAAAATACATTTTGAAATCCATGTTATTCAATTATTGCACCCACACTGCTCGCGCGCGCCAACAATCGTCTGCGTTGCCAAGGGCTAAAATAGAAGTCATTCCTATTTCTGACGCAGATCGCGCTGAAAGTCCTGCCTCGCCCAACTCCTCATTGGTTTATAGAAGCAGGTACCCACGTGCCATCTCCTCATTGGTTATACCCACATGGGCGATTGAAAGATGAAATGTTTTGCCGGTCGTTGTGGTAAAAGTGTAAGTTAGAGGCCAATCACCATATAAGTTCAAAGATGAAAAAGCCTGGAAGGAGGAGCGATAACTAGAAACGATTCGGTTAGCTAATTAACGTTAGCTAGCAAGTGCAAGCTAACTAGCTAAATTGCCATACATGTTAAATGCTTTTTGACCTGTCCCCAAATTAATGTCATTGGTTCAGAGTTTGTTTTGATATTTTAACCTGAGTGTCGTGATCGCGTTTGGTGTGGGGGGGGGGGGGCAAAATAAATGTATGCACGATAGCGCATGATGGCGCACGCGCGCAACCGGTTTGGATTCCGTGTTAAGTTCACACAGGACACCAGATAAGACAGGAGAATTTCACCAGATAGGACCGTCTGACCCTAGTCTGACTCTAGCCCCCTGGCACATAGACTATTGCAGAATAGATACTGGAGGCTGAGACAGAGGGGGATGGGGGACACTGTGGCCCTGTCCGACAATACCCCCGGACAGGGCCAACCAGGCAGGATATAACCTCACCCACTTTGCCAAAGCACAGCCCTCACACCACTAGAGGGATATCAACAGACCACCAACTTACTACCTTGAGACAAGGCTGACTATAACCTACAAACATCTCCTCCACTGCACGAGCCCGAGGGGGTGCAAAATCAGACAGGAAGATCACGTCAAGTATAACGAAAAAAGAGACGTGACTCACCCCTCCTAGGGACAGCATGGAAGAGCACTAGTAAGCCAGTGACTCAGCCCCCGTAATAGGGTCAGAGGCAGAGAATCCCAGTGGAGAGAGGGGAGCCAACCAGGCAGAGAATCCCAGTGGAGAGAGGGGAGCCAACCAGGCAGAGAATCCCAGTGGAGAGAGGGGAGCCAACCAGGCAGACAATCCCAGTGGAGAGAGGGGAGCCAACCAGGCAGAGAATCCCAGTGGAGAGAGGGGAGCCAACCAGGCAGAGAATCCCAGTGGAGAGAGGGGAGCCAACCAGGCAGAGAATCCTAGTGGAGAGAGGGGAGCCAACCAGGCAGAGAATCCCAGTGGAGAGAGGGGAGCCAACCAGGCAGAGAATCCCAGTGGAGAGAGGGGAGCCAACCAGGCAGAGAATCCCAGTGGAGAGAGGGGAGCCAACCAGGCAGAGAATCCCAGTGGAGAGAGGGGAGCCAACCAGGCAGAGAATCCCAGTGGAGAGAGGGGAGCCAACCAGGCAGAGAATCCCAGTGGAGAGAGGGGAGCCAACCAGGCAGAGAATCCCAGTGGAGAGAGGGGAGCCAACCAGGCAGAGAATCCCAGTGGAGAGAGGGGAGCCAACCAGGCAGAGAATCCCAGTGGAGAGAGGGGAGCCAACCAGGCAGAGAATCCCAGTGGAGAGAGGGGAGCCAACCAGGCAGAGAATCCCAGTGGAGAGAGGGGAGCCAACCAGGCAGAGAATCCCAGTGGAGAGAGGGGAGCCAACCAGGCAGAGAATCCCAGTGGAGAGAGGGGAGCCAACCAGGCAGAGAATCCCAGTGGAGAGAGGGGAGCCAACCAGGCAGAGAATCCCAGTGGAGAGAGGGGAGCCAACCAGGCAGAGAATCCCAGTGGAGAGAGGGGAGCCAACCAGGCAGAGAATCCCAGTGGAGAGAGGGGAACTGGCCAGGCAGAGAATCCCAGTGGAGAGAGGGGAGCTGGCCAGGCAGAGAATCCCAGTGGAGAGAGGGGAGCTGGCCAGGCAGAGAATCCCAGTGGAGAGAGGGGAGCTGGCCAGGCAGAGAATCCCAGTGGAGAGAGGGGAGCCAACCAGGCAGAGAATCCCAGTGGAGAGAGGGGAGCCAACCAGGCAGAGAATCCCAGTGGAGAGAGGGGAGCCAACCAGGCAGAGACAGCAAGGGCGGTTTGTCACTCCAATGTCTTGCCATTCACCTTCGCACCCCTGGGCCAGACTCAATCATAGAACCTACTGAAGAGATGAGTCTTCAGTAACGACTTAGACGTCGAGACCGAGTCTGCGTCTCTTGAATGGATAGGCAGCCCATTCCATAAAAATGTAGCTCTTTAGGAGAAAGCCCTACCTCCAGCTGTTTGCTTAGAAATTCGAGGTAGAATACGGAGGCCTGCGTCTTGTGACTGTAGCGTACGTGTAGATATGTACGGCAGGACCAAATCAGAGAGATAGGTAGGAGCAAGTCCATGTAATGCTTTGTAGATTAACAGTAAACCTTGAAATCAGCCCCGGCTGAAAAGGCAACTTAAGTCATACAATCAAAATCATGTTAAATACAAACAACTTAAATTCTCTCTTTCTCTCTCACAGACACACATACAGGCACTCTCACACGCTCACCAGTATGCAAACTTTTTTGTTTGTTTTGTACTTGTAAATTACAGTTTTCCTTGATTGCTTGAGCACCTTTGTCCAAACATAATTCACTTTTTTCAAAACACTCAGGCCTAAACTGAAACAAGTTGTTTTATCAAAATGCATTAAGACTCTCTAAACATGAAATACATGACACACAATCAACTACCTCCATCGAAACATACAACTTGTTATGTAACCACATTTTTTTTCTACAATTATCAATGTAAGGTTAGGTTAACCCTAGTTTAAATGTCTGTGCCATCTGTTGATACAATACTTATAGTATGCACCGCAAAGACAACTAAACATTTTATCACAACATGGGCTGTATTCTTTTTTTTTCTTACCAAAGATGACCAACGCAGAAAGAATGTTACTCGAGAGCGTGAATATCCAGAAACAAACTGCTTTATTGGACCTTTTTCCATTTTAACTGAGCGCTGAACTTTCCTCTATGGGCCCCTCTACCACTCATTTGCCCTTGCCCTCTTACTTGGTCCATTCTTGCAAACAACAACTCAGAGGTGACCTCTTTTATGCATGAATAAGGGCTGATTGAACAATTGTGCAAAGAAGATGTGCACACGTGCAGAAGAGGTTCACAATCATGGGATTCATTTGTATCAGCTGTGACCAACTGTCTGAATTTTGTTGGACATGATTTCCTCAACTGACTTCTGTGTCTTTTGTAGAGAGTTTGCTTACCATTTGCGTAGTATATGAAGGCAATGAGTAATGACTTACTGTTTTGCAAAAAAGTACATTGTTGTGCTCATTAAGTTATGATGGAGCTCAAGTGGGCCCCAGGTTTATTTAAATAATGTATTAGAATGTTAATAAAATCTCTACTTTTTATCTCACCAGTAGTTTCACACATCATCAGACACAACATGAAATCAGTACAGTAGACTGATAAGTGTAAACTCACTACTCAGAAGACAAATAAAAATATGCAAAGGAGAAGCTATAGCCCCAACTACCCATGTCATTTTTTTATACCTCCCTAGGGGTTACTTCTTCACACAGATAGAGACAGACACGAACACCGAGACAGAGACAGACACAAGGCAGAGGCAACGCTATCACTAGAACCGGAGACTTAACGTAAAGTAGAATTACAATACATAGTACAAGAAAGCATCAGGCATTGTTGAAGATGTCTGAGGGCATCTATGCCGAGCCAGATAGGACCCAGAAGGTCAAGTTTGACAGAGGTGAGATGGAGGAGAGGATTGTGGATATCTACGTCAGTGCAGACACCCTGAGAGTCCATGAGACCAGCACCAAGACAGAAGACTTCTCCAACTAATGGAGGGGAGACCAGCACAGACACACACACACACACACACACACACACAAATACTGTACACACATATTTGTATGTGTCCATAGAGCCTGATAGCACAAGGAAGAGACCCTTACTGGCTGTTGCAGTGTGTCTGGGGCTGCTGTGTGTTCTCCTACTGGCTGAGATCATAGGCCTGTCTGTCCACTGTAAGTATAGATAAGTTGTAATTACTAGAATTCATTGACAGTTCTGTGGTTATTATCTGATTTAGTGAGCAACTTTTCTCGGCAAGCTTTAGACCAGACACAACAACCTGACTAAAGAGAGAGACCAGCTACAGACCAGATACAACAACCTGACTAAAGAGAGAGACCAGCTACAGAGGGAGAAAGATGATCTCATGGTAAAGTTCTATAATCCGAGTGAGTTTACCTAATACATGATCATAACATCAATTGCACATGTTCAATACACACAGGGCCGTAACTACATGAAGACTACATGAATATCTCAGTAATTGTTTCTAATTAGAAAAATGTATTGTATATACAGTGGGGAGAACAAGTATTTGATACACTGCCGATTTTGCAGGTTTTCCTACTTACAAAGCATGTAGAGGTCTGTAATTTTTATCATAGGTACACTTCAACTGTGAGAGACGGAATCTAAAACAAAAATCCAGAAAATCACATTGTATGATTTTTTAATAATTAATTTGCATTTTATTGCATGACATAAGTATTTGATAACCTACCAACCAGTAAGAATTCCGGCTCTCACAGACCTGTTCGTTTTTCTTTAAGAAGCCCTCCTGTTCTCCACTCATTACCTGTATTAACTGCACCTGTTTGAACTCGTTACCTGTATAAAAGACACCTGTCCACACACAATCAAACAGATTCCAACCTCTCCACAATGGCCAAGACCAGAGAGCTGTGTAAGGACATCAGGGATAAAATTGTAGACCTGCACAAGGCTGGGATGGGCTACAGGACAATAGGCAAGCAGCTTGGTGAGAAGGAAACAACTGTTGGCGCAATTATTAGAAAATGGAAGAAGTTCAAGATGACGGTCAATCACCCTCGGTCTGGGGCTCCATGCAAGATTTCACCTCGTGGGGCATCAATGATCATGAGGAAGGTGAGGGATCAGCCCAGAACTACACGGCAGGACCTGGTCAATGACCTGAAGAGAGCTGGGACCACAGTCTCAAAGAAAACCATTAGTAACACACTACGCCGTCATGGATTAAAATCCTGCAGCGCACGCAAGGTCCCCCTGCTTAAGCCAGTGCATGTCCAGGCCTGTCTGAAGTTTGCCAATGACCATCTGGATGATCCAGAGGAGGAATGGGAGAAGGTCATGTGGTCTGATGAGACAAAAATAGAGCTTTTTGGTCTAACTCCACTCGCCGTGTTTGGAGGAAGAAGAAGGATGAGTACAACCCCAAGAACACCATCCCAACCGTGAAGCATGGAGGTGGAAACATCATTCTTTGGGGATGCTTTTCTGCAAAGGGGACAGGACGACTGCACCGTATTGAGGGGAGGATGGATGGGGCCATGTATCGCGAGATCTTGGCCAACAACCTCCTTTCCTCAGTAAGAGCATTGAAGATGGGTCGTGGCTGGGTCTTCCAGCATGACAACGACACGAAGCACACAGCCATGGCAACTAAGGAGTGGCTCCGTAAGAAGCATCTCAAGGTCCTGGAGTGGCCTAGCCAGTCTCCAGACCTGAACCCAATAGAAAATCTTTGGAGGGAGCTGAAAGTCCGTATTGCCCAGCGACAGCCCCGAAACCTGAAGGATCTGGAGAAGATCTGTAGGGAGGAGTGGGCCAAAATCCCTGCTGCAGTGTGTGCAAACCTAGTCAAGAACTACAGGAAACGTATGATCTCTGTAATTGCAAACAAAGGTTTCTGTACCAAATATTAAGTTCTGCTTTCTTGATGTATCAAATACTTATGTCATGCAATAAAATGCAAATTAATTACTTAAAAATCATACAATGTGATTTTCTGGATTTTTGTTTTAGATTCCGTCTCTCATAGTTGAAGTGTACCTATGATAAAAATTACAGACCTCTACACCTCTACATGCTACATGCATGGAAAACCTGCAAAATCGGCAGTGTATCAAATACTTGTTCTCCCCACTGTATATATATACACACTGTAATTTTGTACACGAAGAAAATCAATTACGGGTCAACTTCTAAATATTGCTCCCAGCGTTAATCAAAGCTCAGAACGCTTCGATTCTGGATCTGACTGAGTTCTAATCGTGCCTCTTTGCAAACGAGTGGAATCATGAACAGTGGTTTGTTCGTTTTGTTTGCCTGCGTCCCCCGGATTTGCATCCTGGATTTGCCTTTTAAGCAGCACGGTCACCACTATCTCAAACGGCTAACGCCGCCCTCTTGCGGCACACAGGTCGAGGGCCTGAGATGTGAAACAAACTACCCCAGCTCGTAGTCCGCGCAAGTAGACACTAGAGACGCTGCTAACAGAGGTGTTTGTGAGATGTTTGTAACCGACCCGCATCTCCTGCCGTGTCTACAGACATCCTCAAACAAATACAATTTGACTCTCGGAGAATGAGTACAAAACTGTTAAATAGTCGCTTATAGATATGTCAGTCATTTTTTATGATATAGAAATGCAGAACATTTTGGAAAGTTAAAGCTCATTTACTCCATTTCTATACAATTAACCCCACTGTCTTCCGACCTCACTGAAACTCAAACCCAGGTTACGGCCCTGAACACGCACTAAAATGTTGTTTTGTATTCTTTCATTAATGAGTGCAGAATAATGGGATGGCAATGAATGTTTTAACTAACCTGTTCTGAAGGCTGGAACAAGTTTGAATCCTGTTGGTACTTCGTCTCTACTGACAGTAAAACCTGGAATGAGAGCAGACAGGACTGTGTGGAGAGAGGAGCATACCTGGTGCTCCTAAACGGAAAGGAGAAATAGTAGAGAGACTGGAGGGGGAGATAGATAAATACGTAGTGAGAGAGAGAGAGGTGATAAACATACTTTTTTTTAATCAGTATTCATTTATCTTTTTCAACAGAGGTGTCTCTTTGGCCTTGACAAGAGAGCCTGGATCAGTCTGACTGACAGAGAGACTGAGGGGTCCTGGAAATGGGGAGAAGGCACACCACTGAACACAAGGTGAGAGATTTGACCATCCAGTTTTGATATCTAGATCTTTAAAAAAAGCAAGGTTTCCCCTCACAGATGTCATTTAATTAGCTCTATAGATTAATCGTAGAAACAGTGTGTGGCTTTAAAGCTGAAAAAAAAAACATAGGCACTATGGGTGTTTGAATGTCTGGTTCTCTGTGTTGTTAGCAGTTACTGGAGGAGAAAATAGCCTAGTAATGGTGGTGATCAGTCAAGTAATGGGGAAGAGGACTGTGTTGAACTAAAACATGGACAAGATGACCTTGTATAGACATGGAATGATTTCAATTATGGAGAAAAAGTGAACTGGATTTGTGAGTGGTGTAACAATAACCTAATGTAACAACTCCACCCCCACCCCATTTCCCCCTCTCTCTCTTTCTCTCCCTTCATCTCTATGACTCTCTCTCTGGCTCTCCCTCTCTCGTTCTGTCTCGATCCCTTCTCATTTATGTTTGTTTTGTTCTGAACATATTAATACAATTACCATTTACTTCCTGGGATACATTAGTAGCTTCCTGTCTTCAGTAGTTATATGGTGGATACATCATCAGACAGAGACAACACTAAAAGTAAACAGCTGCATTAGAACAGACAGAAGGGAGCAGCATGAGGTTATTAAGCTAGTACAATCGACTCCTGATAAGTACGCATCAGATAAGTGCCAGACCTGGGTTCAAATGCCTTCAGTGCCAGGTGGGTGGCCTTTGTACAGTTGTGGCCAAAACTTTTGAGAATGACACAAATATAAATTTCCACAAAGTGTGCTGCTTCAGTGTCTTTAGATATTTTTGTCAGATGTTACTATGGAATACTGAAGTATAATTTCAAGCATTTCATAAGTGTCAAAGGCTTTTATTGACAATTACATGAAGTTGATGTAAAGAGTCAATATTTGCAGTGTTGACCCTTCTTTTTCAAGACCTCTGCAATCCGCCGTGGCATGCTGTCAATTAACTTTCGGACCACCTCCTGACTGATGGCAGCCCATCCTTGCATAATCAATGCTTGGAGTTTGTCAGAATTTGTGGGTTTTTGTTAGTCCACCCGCCTCTTGAGGATTAACCACAAATTCTCAATGGGATTAAGGTCTGGGGAGTTTCCTGGCCATGGACCCAAAATATCGATGTTTTGTTCCCCAAGCCACATAGTTATCACTTTTGCCTTATGGCAAGGTGCTCCATCATGCTGGAAAAGGCATTGTTCGTCACCAAATTGTTCCTGGATGGTTGGGAGAAGTTGCTCTCGGAGGATGTGTTGGTACCATTCTTTATTCATGGCTGTGTTCTTAGGCAAAATTGTGAGTGAGCCCACTCCCTTGGCTGAGAAGCGACCCCACACATGAATGGTCTCAGGATGCTTTACTGTTGGCATGACACAGGACTGATGGTAGCACTCACCTTGTCTTCTCCGGACAAGCTTTTTTCCGGATGCCCCAAACAATCGGAAAGGGGATTCATCAGAGAAAATGACTTTACCCCAGTCCTCAGCAGTCCAATACCTGTACCTTTTGCAGAATATCAGTCTGTCCCTAATGTTTTTCCTGGAGAGAAGTGGCTTCTTTGCTGCCCTTCTTGACACCAGGCCATCCTCAAAGTCTTCGCCTCACTGTGCGTGCAGATGCACTCACACCTGCCTGCTGCCATTCTTGAGCAAGCTCTGTCTGGTGGTGCCCCGATCCCGCAGCTGAATCAACTTTAGGAGATGGTCCTGGCGCTTGCTGGACTTTCTTGGGCGCCCTGAAGCCTTCTTCACAACAATTGAACTGCTCTCCTTGAAGTTCTTGATGATCCGATAAATGGTTGGTTTAGGTGCATTCTTATTGGCAGCAATGTCCTTGTCTGTGAAGCCCTTTTTGTGCAAGCATTGATGATGGCACGTGTTTCCTTGCAGGTAACCATGTTTGACAGAGGAAGAACAATGATTCCAAGCACCACCCTCCTTTTGAAGCTTCCAGTCTGTTATTCGAACTCAATCAGCATGACAGAGTGATCGCCTGCCTTGTCCTCGTCAACACTCACACCTGTGTTAACGAGAGAATCACTGACATGATGTCAGCTGGTCCTTTTGTGGCAGGGCTGAAATGCAGTGGAAATGTTTTTGGGGGATTCAGTTCATTTGCATGGCAAAGAGGGACTTTGCAATTAATTGCAATTCATCTGATCACTCTTCATAACATTCTGGAGTATATGCAAATTGCCATCATAAAAACTGAGGCAGCAGACTTTGTAAAAAATTATATTTGTGTCATTCTCAAAACTTTTGACCACAAATGTACTTTTGGGGCTTTTCTGTTGCAACAGAAGTATTTTAAATGATTTCATATTCAGAGGCATTCTGGTAATACTTCTTAGACACTGGATCCAAAGCCCTCTGGGCCCGTTTCGATAATATGGTTGCCTTGATTTTTTTGGGGTCTCTGACTCTGGATTCACAGACACCCAAATATCCCCTGTGTATATTTTGACATGGCCTATTGATTAACGAGACACACTGTTTATCTTACTATTTTGTGCTATAATTTGCAATTTATCTTGAAATATTATCCTTATAATTGTTTTACATTGTTGTGTCTCAATGGGCCGCTAGGCTATAAATAGGAGCTATGTGCAATGGTCAGGTCACTCTGAGGAAGATTTCAGCTTGACATCGAAATGTCAGTCACCTGTTCGCATCCTGTACAATGTATTCAAGCCAGCAATAAGAAATCAATCTCTGCATTTTTTTTGTTGCGTGCTCTACCTCCTTTTTACCTCGAATTTGTCCTTTTGGAAGTTTTCCTTGGCAAGCCATTCTTGTAATTTCATATAGTATTTAAACCCAGGTCTGGTAAATCCACACTGTCCACTCAGGGATCAGATAAAGATGTATAAAGTAAAATAACATGTCCCAACCTCAACCCCTATGTTACTTTTAGATTATCTTCCTATTGTTACATTTCCATTTCTTCTGGGGACAACATATCAAGAACAGTTAGTCTCAGAAACGGACACAAAGCAGACACAGACACAGGGGCAATGATTGGTTCAGAACCTGAGTAGACATTGCTGCATAGTATATAGTCAGAAAACACAGTATATTGTTGAACATGTCTGAGGCCATTGATGACAAGCCAGATGTGAGCAAGTAGGTCAAGTTTTTCCAGAGGTGAAGCTGATATAGGATTGTGGACATCTACGTCAGTGCAGACACCCTGAGGCACCAATGAGACCAGCACCAAGACAAAGAGGTAGAAGACACCTCTCCAAAGAACGGACCATGAGATCAACCTAATACACACACAATCTTTCTCTCTCTCACACACACACACACACAATCTTTCTCTCTCTCACACACACACACACACACACACAAAGGCGCATGCACACGCACGTGTGCGCATACACACACACATGCTCAAACTCACACACACACACAATGCACAGAAAAACTATACACACATATGTTTATAGCACAGGGAAGAGACCCTTCATAGCTCTTGCTGTGTTCTCCTACTGGCTGGGATCATAGGCCTGTCTGTCCACTGTAGGTATGTATACATTATAATTCCTACAATTTACCGTCAGTTCTGTGCTTATCTGTTTTGGTTGTTATTGCAGATAACGGGTATCTACGAGCTTCTTAGCTCATAAGACCAACTCATCTGCAGAAAGAGGCCAACTACAGACCAGTTACAACACCCTGACTGAAGAGAGACCAGCTACAAAACCCTGACTGAAGACAGAGACCAGTTTTAGAAAGAGAGAGACCACCCACAACACCCTGAATGAAGAGAGACCACTTACAGATCAGTCACCAGTCACAACAACCTGATTGAGGAGAGAGACCGGAGACCAGAAACTTAAAACAGTCTCACCTCCAGTTGAACACAGACAGAGGGCAGAACGGCACTGAGAGGACACACACACGGTCAACGGCTCATGCGGACGCGCACAGACGAAACACAGTCCACGTGTACACACACTCACAACACACACGTGAAGTTCCCTTTAAACCCTCTGATGAAGATGTTTCCCACAACCACTTTAGAATAACTCTTCACGCTGATGTCACACACAGACAGCATTGATACAACGTCAGAAAACATTGGTGCCATAATGAGTTTGGGCCATAACGTGCCCTCCGTTTGAAGCCTGCGGGAACAACAAACATTGATAGGCTGAAAGGCTGCAATTGTCACTGTTTGTTGTCCTGCAGCTATCACGTTGTATCGCTCTGTTAGATTATCCTGTGAAGTCCATGTTCCTGCTTGAAGGTGATTGGATACCCAAAGTGAACCACAGACAGAGATCAGAGAGGTACCAGGTGAAGCTACTCAACTACTTGTCACTACAGTTAGAATCATACAGTAGATGTTACCATTACGAGTCAGTCACAAAAAGGTAATCATACAATTAGTTAAGATGGATGACTATGTCAGCGAAGAGGTTATTGAATTAAACAAGGTTATTGAAGAAAACGAGAATGGAGCAATGAGGAGAGTGACAAATGAGACCCATCGCTCAGGTAAGAACTAAGAAAACTCTACCACCCAAACACAGACACACGAGCTTTGGGAACAATCTTTTGAAAGTTATTGGAGCAATGCATTTTGGGCAATGGTGTTCTAAACTGCCTTGTTTTGTGTCCATCATTTATTTTTATATAAAAAAAACATGTTGACAACCCAATATTGTTAATCAAACAGGTTGTCACCAAAATACTTATACTATAATAGTAGCCTTACGTTTTCTTTTCTTTTTTTTTAATGCCAATGCTCTTTTCTATGCTTGTTTTCGCTTAATACTTTGGGATACTAGTGCCATGTCGGATTTATTGAGGGTTGCCAGATTGGAGTGAAAAGCTGTGTTTGTCAGTTTCTTTTGTGGTATCGATGATGGTATTTGATGATGGGAAATGAAACGAATCAATAAATGTGGGGAAACGGAAGACCTTAAAAAAAAAACGATTAATACAGGTAATGAGTGGAGAACAGGAGGGCTTCTTAAAGAAAAACTAACAGGACTGTGAGAGCCGGAATTCTTACTGGTTGGTAGGTGATCAAATACTTATGTCATGCAATAAAATGCAAATTAATTACTTAAAAATCATACAATGTGATTTTCTGGATTTTTGTTTTAGATTCCGTCTCTCACAGTTGAAGTGTACCTATGATAAAAATTCCAGACCTCTACATGCTTTGTAAGTAGGAAAACCTGCAAAATCGGCAGTGTATCAAATACTTGTTCTCCCCACTGTATATATTACTATTTTATTTTTATTATTATTATATATACTTTTTTTAAGTCTGTCACATCTGTGAATGTGGAATGTGTTTTGTTGGTTGATTGAAAAACAAATAACGTAATAAAACGTAAAAAAAAAAAAAAAAGAGTGATACGAGAACATTACTTGCTTGCACATATTTGTACCGTTTATCCTTCACTCTTTGGGAATTCCTTTCAAATGAGACTGTAGACTTGCTTCATCCGGAGATGGTGTTTCTTAAGGATGTGGGCTGTGGTTGATAAGCTCACTCTGATGTTATGGAAGGTGGCAGGGTTTTCAATCATCTGTTATTGGATTTCCCCACAGTTTTATGGCATTATTTTGAAATACCATTTGCACAACGGCAACTTCCTGTTTGTCTGTAAATAGACACGTTCCACCACCACGTACGTAGTCGTCGTCTTTCAGTTCTACAAAAGAAAATAGCATGCAGTAATACAGTACACAAGATAAACATGTTACAAAGTAGTATAGCTCCCAATTTCATACATACAGTAATACATAAAACATTTACTTTGTTTCCCCTTACAGTATGTATTGGAATCTACCATCTTTACATTGTACTACTGTCAAGTAGTAAAAGCACTAGATGGGTCCAATGTCTGCAGTACAAACCTCTTCTCATTTTGGAATGTCCGGATGATGGTTCAACATGATCTACCACAGTCGCCCAAATTTCATCACAGATTACTCTCCTTGTTTTTGGTCTTCCGCCACCTCCATCTCTACCCCAACCTCCAAATCTACCCCTACATCCTCCAACCTCAACCTTTATTTAACTAGGCGAGTCAAGGTTATACCCCAGAGGTTGTAAATAAACCCTTTTTAAGCTGATATATCTGGCTCTCATGAGGACCACCACAGGAAAGGAAGATCAAGTTAACTCTGCTGCAGAGGATAAGTTCATTAGAGTTACCAGCCTCGGATTGCAGCCCAAATAAATGCTACAGAGTTCAAGTAACAGACACATCTCAACATCAACTGTTCAGGGGAGACTGCAAGAATCAGGCCTTCATGGTTGAATTGCTGCAAAGAAACCACTACTAAAGGACATCAATAATAAGAAGACTTTCTAGGTTCAAGGAAAACGAAGAATGGACATTAGACCGGTGGAAATCTGTCCTTTGGTCTTCGAAGTCTAAAGTCCAACCATCTCTTTGTGAGATGCAGAGAAGGTGAACAGATAATCTCTGCACGTGTGGTTTCCAACGTGAAGCATGGAGGAGGAGGTGTAATGGTGTGCTTTGCTGGTGACACTGTCTGTCACGGTTCTCTAAAGTAGAACCCAGAAGCAGACCAGGACAAGGAGAGTAAGACGAAGGTGAGTATTTATTTACAAGTTTAAATGTAGTGATAGAAAAATCCAAGTAGCGGAGCGGGCAGCGGAGGTGAGTTGATGGAATTGAGTAAGCAGATCCAAGGAAGTAACTGAAGTCACCGACGACCAGGTAGGGATGGGATGAGTGTTCCGGGTGAATGACTGTAGACAGAAAAAAACGGAGGTAAGTTCAAGGCAAGCAAGACGTACAAAACAACAAAACAAACTCTATCAAACTGGGGCCTGTTGCACAAAACTAGGATAAGGGATTAAGCCAGGATATCTTGGTGATCCTGGCTCAATTGATCCGTAATCCGGTTGCACTAAAGATGGATAGGGGGCAGGAGGATATGTTATGGTATAAATTACCATGGAGATTTATTCTGTGGAGCTAGCCTGCTCCAGACCAGGCTAAATTCCAGGATCTATTTAATCTCATCCCTAATGTCAGTCAGCAGTCACCACAAATGGAAACCAATAGTTATTTCACTGCTCACTATACATTGTTATCACATATAACTAGACCCACTGTTATTATTTAAACGTTTGTGATCATTAATTTCAATGATTTTGGATAAAAAATGATTTTTAGATGATGTTGCTATCATTAGATAATTTACAGTTTCCCATAGACTATAAGGCTATATATAAAATGATAGAATATTAGGGCCACAGAGGGGAAAAAAACACAAGTCATAATATTGTAACCAGTTGTTTTAAAGGAGGACAGTTGTTAAAATGACAGATGTGGGGCATTTCGTGAAATTGTACTTCAGTATGGTTTCATAAACAAAGACATGCTGATGTGCCAGAATATTAAGTATCACATTGTCATAAGTATCAAAACTGTAAAAACAATATGTAGCTTTTCTGCAGAAAGAACCAGCCTCATAAATTTATGACTTTATCCTTTTTCTTCAGTGTGGCCCTAGTACTCTGTCATATAAACAAATACACATTCCATATGAATATAAAAACACAATGTGTAACATTATGTTCCTTTATTGAATAAGGACAAAACAAAGCAGGTAAACCATCAGCTCCTTTCGAAACTGAAGTCACAGTGACTCTACAAGATGGAAAGCACAGAATCCAAGCATATTATACAAAATGATACATACACATTCAAAGGTCTGTATATAACACACCCTGCATGTCTGCACACTAAAATAAATGCAGGACAAATCCATACACATCAACTGAACAGACAAATGAATGGATGCAGTAGCCTCCCTGCAGCCTTGTATTACACACAGTATACCGCACAAACATCATAAGAGGCCAAATTCGTCAAAAAACGAACCCAAAAAAACCCAAATTCCTCTGCCACCGCAGGACATATTTAACCAAAATTGAAAGCACACATACTAACTAAAATAATTCAACACATATTGGTCCCTCAGCAGCCGACCACTGTCGTCATCAGGGAAGATTGCCGGATTGTCCCAGTCCATGGCTGGTGGCACTCTGGGGGCCCTCTCCTTCCTCAGGCAGGCCACATTGTGGAGGACAGCACAAGCCACAGTAATATCACATGCCCTAACAGGGCTGACCCTTAATTTGTGAAGGCAGTGAAAGCGTGCCTTCAGGAGGCCAAAGGTCATTTCAACTCTGGCCCTGGTCCTGGCATGGGCATGGTTGTAGGCCTGCTGTGCTTCCTGGGGGTCTGTGAAAGGTGTCAGGAGAAAAGGCTGGCAGCCATACCCCCTGTCTCCCAGCAACACACCAGAGAATTCACCTGTCAACACAAAATCTCATCATTACTACCTCATAAACACAGTGATATTCTTGACACAGCCATGATGGTTATAAATAGGGGTTGTGTGGCTTACCTTGTGATAGGCACTGATAGATTTCAGAGGCCCGAAAGATTCTGGAGTCATGGACTGAGCCAGGCCATTTTGCCACAACATTGCTGATCACACAGTCAGCATTGCAGACCATCTGAAATCATAAGATGAGGAATATTACACCAATCAATGCACATCACTGGCAATGCAGAGTGTTCGTCAATGGACAATATCAAAAAGTTATGTTCACCTGAACATTAATGCTGTGAAAGGATTTCCTATTTACAAAATCGGCCTCATGGGCACCTGAGGGGGCTTTTATCCTTATGTGTGTGCAGTCCACTGCACCAATGACATTGGGGAAACCTGTCACACAAAGTAATGAGTATCCTACTATGTGTTAACAGTTGTCCTGTAATTTGTAGATCCTCTTACCTGCAATCCTATAGAACTCCTCTTTGATGTCACAGAGTCTTCTGTGGCCAGGGAAGGAGATGAAGACATCTGCTAATGCTTTGATAGCCAGACACACACTCCTTATTGTGCGGCAAATTGTGGCCTTGTTCAGCTGTTCTGCATCCCCCACTGAGTACAGGAAGGCTCCACTAGCAAAAAAGCGCAAGGCCACACAAACCATTTGCTCCACACTCAGTGCATGGCTCCGTGCAGTGCGGTGCTTAATCCTGGGACCCAGTAGTCTGCATAGATACCTGATGCCATCTGCAGAAAACCTGTATCTTTCATATAGATGGTCATCAGGGAAGGCCAGTGGGTCCAACCGGTCCCTGAAGACCCTTTCTCGCCTGAAGGCTCTCCTCAGCACAAGTGCTTCTTCATCCACCACATCTCGCACGAATGGGCATGCCATTGTCAGAGCAGAAAGGAACACACAATTTTGGGCCTTCATATAGGCTAGTGGCCACACCTGGTGCTGGGGGGGTGGGCAAAAGAGGGCGATGCCTTATAACGATGACTTGGTTGTACTGATTGCTGGGAAAATAAAAAAAAACCTTAGAAAGATGCCACCGTCCTGTGTGCTCACAATAAGAGCTCATATGTCATGGCTCACTTGACTTTACGAGAATATACCTAATTTTTATTTTGAGCTGTGTCATCTTCTTGGAGCTGGGGGAGGAAAGAAAAATAATGATTAATACATTTGTGTTACAGTTAGCATACAGTGTACATTGAAGGCATATCTCACCTCCCTCTCAAGTTTTTTTATTTCAAGGTCCAGTTTCCTAATTGTCCTCTTTTTTATTTCGGACTCCAGTGCAAGATTTTCCATCTTTTTCTTCTTGTACTGAATGTCTATGTCTGCCAGTTCTATTTGGCGCCGGAGGTGGTTGCCATACAACTTTCTGATAGCTTGTGAGCTCTGTGAACACAATACAATTAGCGCAGCTGGAATTTGGCAGGATGTGGTGTCCTTTTATTAATACGCACTATGTTGCCAGGCTGGTTTTCCCACTGTATAGCATCTGGGTCCTGTAAAAGAAATTAGATTTTTTGATTTTGATGAGGACTCCTCACCATTGTAGAGTAAATAGTACTTTCACAGTCTTAACATGATACCTCATGCCTTCTGGAATCCAGAGAGATGGTCTCCTCCTCATCATCGTCTCCATCATGTGCTGTTGCTGCTGCACTGGGGCCTTCACCCTATCACATTTAATCGGATTCATATTGAAGCTAGTAGACAAGACATGCCAGGCCTACAGTATGCCTTTGATGGAGTACTCACTGGATCAGCATCGTCTGGTGCTTGTGCTGGTGGCTCTAACAGGAACACAGTGCTGCCAGACACTGCAAGGCAATAGGTAAACCAAAGTCAGACAGTCCAAATTGATTCAATATGAATGTGGTTGTATCCCATGTAGAGATGGAAGGACATACCTTGAATGAAGCGGGTGGCATCTTGGGAGGAACCTATGCTCGTCTCTTTCCCCCCAGGGATCCCCTCTAAGACGGGCCTGCCTTTATTTAGCTCCAAGGCCATGTCCTCTGCTGGGGTAAGGTCAGCCTTTGGTGACCCACCACCCGTGCCTTGTCTGTGGGTATTCTTTTTCACTGCTAAAACAGTACAGACAATGTGTGAGCAGGCACCTTCTGGGTACAATATATGCTTGTGCTTTGTTAAATATTAGTCAGGGACCATACCATTCTGCAGAATGTTCTTGTATTTGATTTTGACCTGCTGCCATGTCCGTTTTGGCCCGTTCATGTTTAATCTACACACACACACACACACACACACACACACACACACACACACACACATTTAATGGAGTCACACTGCAAAAAATTACTTGGTATTTTTGTCTTGTTTTCAGTAAAAATATCAAAAAATGTATCATAGCTTTATACAGTGTGATGGAGTTACTTTACACAATTTCACTCATATCTGCAGTGCATTTCAATTAAAAATTTAACCGTTTCATAATTACAGTACAACTGCATTTTTGGAGATGTGAATTAAATATTTGAATTGTAATTGTGATGTTTCAGCGGAGCGGTGAGTGTGTAATTGTGCACTACTTACGCATTCAGGCGGTCTGCAATACTTTGCCACGCTTTTTCTCTTTGCTTTATCACTGTGGCGGTGTTGCCTTTCTTCTTAATTATATCTTTTACCTCCTCGTATGCCTCCATGAGGATTTGTGCTTCCGACGGGGAAAAGTACGCGGCTCTAGTTGCCATGGTAAATCAGTTAATCTGTGATCTGTGGCGGGGTCTATTTGAGTGAGCCGTGAGCGCGCACCTATCCAGGATTGGTTTCACCTGGCTTAATGAATCCGTGTCTGCTCATCCTGGCTTGGTCTTTGTGCAACCAATTAAGCCTGGACGCACATGTTTTGGCTTCATTGAGCTCAGCTGAGTCATTTATCCCGGATGTCTTAATTCTACTTTTGTGCAACAGGCCCCTGGAGGCTGATACGCTGGCACAACATACTGTTCATGGCTAACGATCCGGCAGGGATCAGGATGTCAGGTCAGCGCTATGAAGTGGAGGGGTGATGATCAGGACCAGGTGTGCAGATAGCTGATGGGATACAGGTGCGGGTACTCAGAGATCCTCCAACTAGCTACGTCGCCCGGCAACCAGACAGGGTGCGTTCCAGGACACCGGAAAAAACACTCCAGGACAGAACACAGGCAAAAACAGACTCAGGAAGCGGGATTCGTGACACTGTCAGTGATGTATTTAGAATTCAAGGCACACTTAACCAGCATGACTACCACAGCATTCTGCGGTGATAGGCCGTCCCATCTGGTTTGCGCTTAGTGGGACTATCATTTGTTTTTCAACAGGACAATGACCCAAAACACACCTCCAGGCTGTGTAAGGGCTATTTGACCAAGGAGAGTGAAGGAGTGCTGCATCAGATGACCTGGCCTCCACAATCACCCGACCTCAACTCAACTGAGTTGGTTTGGTATGAGTTGGCCTCATCCCAAAACCCTTTTACTGTATATTTTACAGGACAGTTGTAAGTACAGATAGGGAGACTGATATATAGATGGGCACAGAAGGTGGTTGAGCGCACGGGCCAGGGCTCAAACCCACGTCGCCTAGGTGACATACATAGTCCAGAGGCAGGGGCTTAGACCGCTACACCAGACTCCAGCACACTGACAGGATTTGTATATACTGTAAAATCCTATAGGTTAGAATCATATAGGAGTCCAATAGGAGTGGTTCCAAAATCTGATAGGAATTTTCTATTGGATTTTTGTATTGGAATCTTAAAGGGTCCTATAAGATAAAACCATATAGGATAGAATCCCAGTTGAGTCCAAAAGGAGTGGTTTCAAAACCTGATAGGATTTTTCTTTGCGATTCTAATTGGATCCTTGTGCTGGAATACTATATGGTCCTAAAGGATTTCAATGTTTCTTTCTCCTATAGGATTTATATTTATTTTGTCGATGGGAATTGTATAGATATTTAAATTACATTCTAAAGTATTTATCCTAAAACGTGGCTATACTGTACACTATAGTTAACTTGGCTGCTTAACGTATGGGGCACACACCCTTTTTTTCGAAATTATTTCTATTTACCTCCGAACTAGAAGACCTCAACTGAAGCTAGCTAGTTAACTAGCTACCAACTATCAGCTATCAGTCAGCTAACCTTTAGCTCGGAAAGCTCTCGCCAGTTCGTACAACGAGTTTCAAACCAGAGCATACTGGACCTATTTTTCTCTCCATATCCTCCGGATTCCTACCTCAAACTCTGAACTTTTTCATCTGGATCATGGCAGCTAGCTAACCGCAACCCGGGTTGACTACTCCTGGCTAACGTTTCCGTCCCGGAGCAAGCACCAACTAGTCTGGGGCTAGCCCATGCTAGACCCATCTCCCGGCTAGGGCTCCTGGGCTACTCCTGAAGCCCACTCCTCGGCTACAATATCCGGACCCCTTCTACGGCCGGTACGGGGCACGGAACCCCGCCGATCCTTCACGACTGGAATACCGACATAATCTGCCCGAGGATCCCAACAGGCCCCTCAGGCGCGACGTCCCCTGAAGGCCCATTCTGCTAACCGTGGCCTGCTAGCTATCTAGAGCATATTGGACTGTTAGCTGATCCATCAGCCAGTTTCTTGGACACTATACCCATTCTGCCAATTGGACTTGGACCCCTCTGCTACTTGGAACCCTACTAATCCACGGCTGGTCTATCTACGTCACCGCACGAGGAGGCAAAAACAGACTTTCACCCCATTGCGACGTCCCTCTAAGGCCCTTATGCTAGCATCGGACTGCTAACAGTCTGAATCGTCGTGTCCCCAGTCAGCCCAACCACTCACTGGACCCATATGTTCACTTGGCTACGCATGCCTCTCTCTAATATCAATATGCCTCGGCCATTACTGTCCTGGTTAGTGAGTACTGTCTTATTTCACTGTAGAGCCTCTAGCCCTGCTCAATATGCCTTAACCAACCATGTTGTTCCGCCTCCTACATATGCGATGACATCACCTGGTTTAAACGTCTCTAGAGACTATATCTCTCTCATCATTACTCAATGCCTAGGTTTACCTCCAATGTACTCACATCCTACCTTAGTCTGTACACTATACTATTGAGCCCAGAAACCTGCTCCTTTTACTCTCTGTTCCGAACGTGCTAGACAGCCAGTTCGTATAGCCGTACCCTTATCCTACTTCTCCTCTGGTGATGTAGAGGTTGTTACGCACGCCTCAAAGAAGAGGGAACTCAACTCCCCGTGAAGTGAAAGAGGTATGGGACTGTAGGTGCGAGTAAGGATGACAAAAGGCAGAGAAGTTACCGTTTACTAGGAATTTATTCCTTCACACGGTAATATGGGGAAAAGGGGCTGGACGGAACCAAAGCAAAGAGAGTAAATATCAAAGCCCCCTCTCCTACCTTACCTGCCTACCCACTACTTACCTAACTTATCACCACCTGGTGCACTAACCAAAATACAGGGGGTGGTCCACCCAGGTCTTACCTAGTGTGCCTAGACAGTGAATATACTACGGGTATATGTATGCCCGCGGGCCTCTTGCCTAAGGACTCCCTAGGTGCCTTCCCCTTCCCCCCTGGGAACAAATTAAACAGAATAACACAAACAATTTCAATAATCAAAACACTGCATCCTATTGACACACAACAGACATAACCAATCAGCTCTCTCACTCAACCAATACAGGACACACTAATTATCTCCCTCTGAGAACAACCAACACAGTATATCACCCTCAGCCGTCATCCTCCTCTCTCAGCAATCATCTCAGGATGTACAATCACTCTCTCTTTATATCACAATCACTCTCTCAGTTATGATCTCTCAGCAATGATCTCTCTTCTGAACAGAACACTGGCTTTTATATAGCTTCAGAAGGAGTCTAATCGGATACAGCTGTAACTTGACGAGGGGGCGGGGTCAGCTCCAATCATCAATGGGGCTGACCAATCAGCTGCTTGGGGAGAATTCAGGAAGCCATCTCCTGAAACACATACACTCAAATACACAAACTACAACACAGAAACTGGGGAACGTAACAGAGGTGAATCCAGGCCCTGCAGTGCCTAGCCCCACTCCCACTCCCACTCCCCAGGTGCTCTCATTTGTTGACTTCTGTAACCGTAAAAGCCTTGGTTTCATGCATGTTAACATTAGAAGCCTCCTCCCTAAGTTTGTTTTACTCACTGCTTTAGCACACTCTGCCAACCCGGATGTCTTAGCCGTGTCTGAATCCTGGCACCAAAAACACTGAAATCTCCATCGTCAACTATAACATTTTCCGCCAAGATAGAACTGCCAAAGGGGGCGGTGTTGCAATCTACTGCAAAGATAGCCTGCAGAGTTCTGTCATACTATCCAGGTCTGTACCCAAACAATTTGAGCTTCTACTTCTAAAAATTCACCTTTCCAGAAACAAGTCTCTCACTGTTGCCGCTTGCTATAGACCTCCCTCTGCCCCCAGCTGTGCCCTCGATACCATTTGTGAATTGATTGCCCCCCATCTATCTTCTGAGCTCGTGCTACTAGGTGACCTAAACTGGGACATGCTTAACACCCCGGCCATCCTACAATCTAAGCTTGATGCTCTCAATCTCACACAAATTATCAATGAACCTACCAGGTACAACTCCAAATCCGTAAACACGGGCACCCTCATAGATGTCATCCTAACTAACTCGCCCTCCAAATACACCTCTGCTGTTTTCAATCAAGATCTCAGCGATCACTGCCTCATTGCCTGCAACCGTAATGGGTCTGCGACCAAACGACCACCCCTCATCACTGTCAAACACTCCCTAAAACACTTCTGCGAGCAGGCCTTTCTAATCGACCTGGCCGGGGTATCCTGGAATGACATTGACCTCATCCCGTCAGTAGATGATGCCTGGCTATTCTTTAAAAGTGCCTTCCTCACCATCTTAAATAAGCATGCCCCATTTAAAAAAAATATTTCTACTGTATTATTGACTGTATGTTTTGTTTATTCCAGTGTAACTCTGTGTTGTTGTATGTGTCGAATTGCTATGCTTTATCTTGGCCAGGTCGCAGTTGCAAATGAGAACTTGTTTTCAACTAGCCTACCTGGTTAAATAAAGGTGAAATATATATATATTTTTTTAAAAACCTCCAGATGAGCTTCAATGCCATACAACTATCCTTCCGTGGCCTCCAACTGCTCCTAAATGCAAGTAAAACTAAATGCATGATCTTCAACCGATCGCTTCCCGGATCTGCCCGCCCGTCCAGCATCACTACTCTGTACGGTTCTGACTTAGAATATGTGGACAATTACAAATACCTAGGTGTCTGGTTAGACTGTAAACTCTCCTTCCAGACTCACATTAAACATCTCCAATCCAAAATTAAATCTAGAATTGGCTTCCTATTTCGCAACAAAGCATCCTTCACTCATGCTGCCAAACATACCCTCGTAAAACTGACCATCCTACCGATCCTCGACTTCGGCGATGTCATTTACAAAATAGCCTCCAATACTCTACTCAACAAATTGGATGCAGTCTATCACAGTGCCATCCGTTTTGTCACCAAAGCCCCATATACTACCCACCACTGCGACCTGTATGATCTCGTTGGCTGGCCGTCACTTCATACTCGTCGCCAAACCCACCGGCCCCAGGTCATCTACAAGTCTCTGCTAGGTAAAGCCCCGCCCTATCTCAGCTCACTGGTCACCATAGCAGCACCCACCCGTAGCACGCACTCCAGCAGGTATATCTCACTGGTCACCCCCAAAGCCAATTCTTCCTTTGGCCGCCTCTCCTTCCAGTTCTCTGCTGCCAATGACTGGAACGAACAACAACATTTCTGAAGCTGGAGACTCTTACCTCACTCACTAGCTTTAAGCACCAGCTGTCAGAGCAGCTCACAGATCACTGCACCTGTACATAGCTCATCTGTAAATAGCCCATCCAATCTCCCTCATCCCCATACTGTATTTATTTATGTATTTATCTTGCTCCTTTGCACCCCAGTATCTCAACTTGCACATTCATCTTCTGCACATCCTACCATTCCAGTGTTTAATTGCTATATTGTAATTACTTTGCCACCATGGCCTATTTATTGCCTTACCTCTCTTATCCTACCTCATTTACACATGCTGTATATTTTTCTACTGTATTATTGACTGCATGTTTGTTTATTCCATGTGTAACTCTGTGTTGTTGTATGTGTCGAGCTGCTTTGCTTTATCTTGACCAGGTCGCAGTTACAAACGAGAACTTGTTCTCAACTAGCCTACCTGGTGAAATAAAGGTGAAATCAAAAATAAATAAACCCTCCAAACCTCTTAGACAATTACCAATGAAGGTGGACAGTGGAGACATGTGAACTGTAATAACATCATAACATCAAGTTTGAACTGCCACCTTTTGCACTTGAGATGGTGACCCTATAGTGGGAATATCCCCTCTACCCAGTAGCTACAATATCTCACGCAGCCCCATCCCCCCCCCCCCGTGGTCCAAGGGACCAGTAAAGATTTGCATGTGTTAAATTAAAGTTATTGTGCCAAATACAACAACAACATCTGTAAAACAAACTGAGATTGTCCGCATTTGTGGGTTCGTGTCACGCCCTGATCTGTTTCACCTGTCCTTGTGCTTGTCTCCACCCCCCTCCAGGTGTCGCCCATCTTCCCTATTATCCCCTGTGTATTTATACCTGTGTTCTCTGTCTATTTGTTGCCAGTTGTTCTTGTGCGTTCAAGCTAACCAGCGTCTTTCCTGTCAGCTCCTATCGTTTCCCAGCCTCTCTTTCCTCGTCTTCCTGGTTTTTGACATTTGCCTGTCCTGACCCTGTCCCTGCCCGCCTGACCTCTCTGCCTGACCCTGAGCCTCCCTGCCGTCCTGTACCTTTGCTCCACCTCCGGATTACTGAACTCTGCTTGTCCCTGACCCTGAGTCCGCCTGTCGTCCAGTACCTTTGCCTTACCCTGGATTTTCGACCCCTGCCTGCCTTGACCTGTATTTGCTTGCCCCTGTTGCCACAATAAACATTGTTCCTTTGACAGTCTGCATCTGGGTCTTACCTTGACTCCTGACTGTTTGATTACAGGCTCAAAATGGCCAGAAACAAAGACCTTTCTTCTGAAACTCATCAGTCTATTCTTGTTCTGAGAAATTAAGGCTATTCCATGCGAGAAATTGCCAAGAAACTGAAGATCTCGTACAACGCTGAGTACTTCTCCCTTCACAGAACAACGCAAACTGGCTCTAACCAGAATAGAAAGAGTAGTGGGAGGCCCCGATGCACCACTGAGCAAGAGGACAAGTACATTAGAGTGTCTAGTTTGAGTAACAGATTCCTCACAAGTCCTCAACTGGTAGCTTCATTAAATAGTACCCACAAAACACCGGTCTCAACGTCAACAGTGAAGAGGCGACTCCGGGATGCTGGCCTTCTAGGCAGAGTTGCAAAGAAAAAGCCATATCTCAGACTGGCCAATAAAAATAAAAGATTAATATGTGCAAAAGAACACAGTCACTTGACAGAGTCGCCTCTTCACTGTTGAAGTTGAGACTGGTGTTTTGCGGGTACTATTTAATGAAGCTGCATCAATCTACACACAATACCCCATAATGACAAGGTATTCAGAGCCTTTACACAGTACTTTATTGAAGCACCTTTGGCAATGATTACAGCCTTGAGTCTTCTTGGGAATGGCCCCATCCAGTGTGACCCACAGGAGCAACCAGCAACCAAGGGCGCGTTGACAGATCTCCCAATAAGTCAAATCAGGGACCCAAACCAGCGACCTATCCCCAACTGCCAGGCCACCAACATCCAAGTAACACCCCTACCACCACCTTCCACCCGAACCCCCCCCCCCCCCTCGATCCTGACTAGTCTCCCAGTCCCTGCCGCTGAAAAACATCCCCACAGCATAATGCTGCCACGACCATGCTTCACCGTAGGGATGGTGCCAGGTTTCCTCCAGACATGACACTTGGCATGCAGGCCAATGCAGGTCAATCTTGGTTTCATCAGACCAGAGAATCTTGTTTCTCATGGTCTGAGAGTCCTTTAGGTGCCTTTTTGCAAATGTGCTTTTTACTGAGTGGCTTTCGTCTGGCCACTCAACCATAAAGGCCTGAATGGTGGAGTGCTGCAGAGATGTTTGTCCTTCTGGAAGGTTCTTCCATCTCCACAGAGGAACTCTGGAGCTCTGTCAGAGTGACCATTGGGTTCTTGGTCACCTCCCTGACCAAGGCCCTTCTCCCTCGATTGCTCATTTTGGCCAGGCGGCCAGCTCAAGGAAGAGTCTTGGTGGTTCCAAACTTCTTCCATTTAAGAATGATGGAGGCCACTGTGTTCTTCATGACCTTCAATGCTGCAGACATGTGCAATCCTGTCACGGAGCTCTATGGTAAATCCCTTTGGCCTCATGGCTCGATTTTTGCTCTGGTATGCACTGTCAACTGTGGGACCTTAGATAGACAGGTATGTGCCTTTCCAAATAATGTCCAATCAATTGAATTTACCTCAGGTGGACTCCAATCAAGTTGTAGAAACCTCTCAAGGATGATCAATGGAAACAAGATACACCTGAGCTCAATTTCGAGTCTCATAGCAAAGGGTCTGAATACTTATGTAAATAAGATATTTTTATTTATTTATTGTTTTTATTTTTTGATCACATTTCTTAAAACCTGTTTTTTTTTTGTCATTAGGGGGTATTGTGTGTAGATTGATGAGGATTTTAAAGTTGTAACGTTTTTTTTTTTTTTTCAAAGTCAAGGGGTTTGAAAACTTTCCGAATGCACTGTATAAAAGAAAAGAGCATGTCCCAACCTCAACCACCATGTTATTTTTAGGTTATCTTCCTATTTTTACATGTCCCTTTCTTCTGGGGACAACATATCAAGAACAGTTAGTCTCAGAAACGGACACAAAGCAGACACAGACACAGGGGCAATGATTGGTTCAGAACCTGAGTAGACATTGCTGCATAGTATATATTCAGAAAACACAGTATATTGTTGAACATGTCTGAGGCCATTGATGACAAGCCAGATGTGACCAAGAAGGTCAAGTTTGACATAGGTGAAGCTATGGGAATTATATTATATTTCTATATTTCTTGCTTTCACTTCAGCTGTTTACCCTTCGAATACGTTGCTTATTTCAAATAGTGTTTGGTTCAATTGAACTTACACATGATTTTGTGGGGAAAGGTCTGCTTTTCCCAAGAACATTTTTAGTTTGTCGCAAATGGCGCCCTATTCCCTACATAGTGCACTACTTTTGACCACAGCCCTATAGAGCCCCCTATAGGTGCCATTTTGGATGCAACCAGTCATGAGTGTGACCAAGTGTGGAGTAATAATGTGATTCAATAGACGATGAAGGGGCCTCATGCTGGGAACATGATTGGACTACTTGTGCACTGTGTTTGCCACCCTGCGGGAAGCCCATATTATAGGTACTGTAACACAAAAAAGGGCTCACTCCCAATTCTCCATCCTCCTTTTAGAAGTGGGCACTTGCACACTATCTGGCATGGATATTACAATGGTTGAAACTTGATCCAGACATTGCTTACACCAATCCTATGCTTTTAAATCCATGACAGTGAGTGTGCAAGTGCACACTTCTGGAAAACGGTGGAGAATCAGGACATAGCCAACGTTCTGGAACCGAAATGAGGTGAAGCTGAGAAGCATGTTAACCTACTTTATTGTTTATCTGAAATATTTTGGGTTGAAGTGAGGAGAAGACAATAACTTTGGAGCGTACAACATTACACAGTCCTAACACACAAGACAGGCTTTTCATTGAGGTTCGTGTTGGAAAAGTTTGAAATGTTCTTTGTTCGGAATTATTGTTGTTTAGTTGGGCTTGGTGTGGTTACAGTATTCAGAGGGAAACTCTTTCTCTCTCTCTCTCTCTCGCACGCACGCACACACTCACACACACACACACACCTTGAGGTTATTATGTTAGTACAGTCAACTCCTTATAAGTGCACATCAGATGTGCCAGACCTGGGTTCAAACACTACTTGACATATTTAAAATACTTTAAGCATTTGCTTTAGTAGCCTGCCTGGAGATTTTATATTGCAACAGGCAAGCTCAATCAAGCACAGCTTAAGTATTTTAAATGATTTCATAAAGTATTTAAAACCACACTGTCGCCTCAGGAATCAGAAAAAGAGAAACAGTGCATTCAGAAAATATTCAGACCCCTTGACTTTTTCCACATTTTGTTACGTTACAGCCTTAATTCTAAAATGGATTACATAGTTTTGCCCCCTCATCAATCTACACACAATACCCCATAATGACAAAGCAAAAACAGGTTTTTATATATTTTTGCCAAAAATAACAACAAAAAACTGAAATATCACATTTACACAAGTATTCAAACCCCTAATTCATCACTTTGGTGAAGCACATTTGGCAGCGATTACAGCCTTGAGTATTAAGTATTTTAAATGGTTTCATATAGGATTTAAACCCAGGTCTGGTAAGTCTACACAAATAAACAGATGAAAAGGAAAAGAACATGTCCCAACCTCAACCTTCATGTTACTTTTACATTTCCCTTTCTTCTGGGGACAACATACACTGCTCAAAAAAATAAAGGGAACACTTAAACAACACAATGTAACTCCAAGTCAATCACACTTCTGTGAAATCAAACTGTCCACTTAGGAAGCAACACTGATTGACAATAAATTTCACATGCTGTTGTGCAAATGGAATAGACAACAGGTGGAAATTATAGGCAATTAGCAAGACACCCTCAATAAAGGAGTGGTTCTGCAGGTGGTGACCACAGACCACTTCTCAGTTCCTATGCTTCCTGGCTGATGTTTTGGTCACTTTTGAATGCTGGCAGTGCTTTCACTCTAGTGGTAGCATGAGACGGAGTCTACAACCCACACAAGTGGCTCAGGTAGTGCAGCTCATCCAGGATGGCACATCAATGCGAGCTGTGGCAAGAAGGTTTGCTGTGTCTGTCAGCGTAGTGTCCAGAGCATGGAGGCGCTACCAGGAGACAGGCCAGTACATCAGGAGACGTGGAGGAGGCCGTAGGAGGGCAACAACCCAGCAGCAGGACCGCTACCTCTGCCTTTGTGCAAGGAGGAGTAGGAGGAGCACTGCCAGAGCCCTGCAAAATTACCTCCAGCAGGCCACAAATGTGCATTTGTCTGCTCAAACGGTCAGAAACAGACTCCATGAGGGTGGTATGAGGGCCCAACGTCCACAGGTGGGGGTTGTGCTTACAGCCCAACACCGTGCAGGACGTTTGTCATTTGCCAGAGAACACCAAGATTGGCAAATTCACCACTGGCGCCCTGTGCTCTTCACAGATGAAAGCAGGTTCACACTGAGCACATGTGACAGACATGACAGAGTCTGGAGACGCCATGGAGAACGTTCTGCTGCCTGCAACATCCTCCAGCATGACCGGTTTGGCGGTGGGTCAGTCATGGTGTGGGGTGGCATTTCTTTGGGGGGCCGCACAGCCCTCCATGTGCTTGCCAGAGGTAGCCTGACTGCCATTAGATACCGAGATGAGATCCTCAGACCCCTTGTGAGACCATATGCTGGTGCAGTTGGCCCTGGGTTCCTCCTAATGCAAGACAATGCTAGACCTCATGTGGCTGAAGTGTGTCAGCAGTTCCTGCAAGAGGAAGGCATTGATGCTATGGACTGGCCCGCCGGTTCCCCAGACCTGAATCCAATTGAGCACATCTGGGACATCATGTCTCGCTCCATCCACCAACGCCACGTTGCACCACAGACTGTCCAGGAGTTGGCGGATGCTTTAGTCCAGGTCTGGGAGGAGATCCCTCAGGAGACCATCCACCACCTCATCAGGAGCATGCCCAGGCATTGTAGGGAGGTCATACAGGCACGTGGAGGCCACACACACTACTGAGCCTCATTTTGACTTGTTTTAAGGACATTACATCAAAGTTGGATCAGCCTGTAGTGTGGTTTTCCACTTTAATTTTGAGTGTGACTCCAAATCCAGACCTCCCTGGGTTGATAAATTTGATTTCCATTGATAATTTTTGTGTGATTTTGTTGACAGCACATTCAACTATGTAAAGAAAAAAGTATTTAATAAGAATATTTCATTCATTCAGATCTAGGATGTGTTATTTTAGTATTCCCTTAATTTTTTTGAGCAGTGTATATTGATGACAAGCCAGATGTGACCAAGAAGGTCAAATTTGACAAAGGTGACGCTGAGGAGAGGATTGTGGACATCTACGTCAGTGCAGACACCCTGAGGGACCATGAGGCCAGAACACACACATGCTCGTACTTGCATTCAGACACACACACACACACACACACACACACACACACACACACACACACACACACACACACACACACACACACACACACACACACACACACACACACACACACACACACACACACACACACACACACAGAGAGAGAGAGACACAGACACACACCCTTGCTGTGTCAGCTTTTGCAGCATGAATGATTCATGCCATGCCATTGTTCTGGGACACTGCCAATCTGCATAATGGAGAAGCAATGGCCAACCCTGCTCTGATACCTGTCAGCCAGGCTCTAGGAAAGACAGAAACTCAGTGTTATCAGAAGAATAAGATAGGCTAACCCTGAGGGATTCAATAGCCCTGGCCGTTTTCCTTGTTTGCGGCAGTTTCCTGACACAGTAGTTGAACCAAAATGAATGGTTGTATTCCGTGAGGCACACCGTAGGGAAAACAGAAATCTTTGTTCAACGTTATCTGCCTACGGAACAGAAACGAGGATTGAGGGTGAATATCTATTTTCTCATCCTCATAGTATGTGATACAGCCAGCATGACACACGGGGTACTAGAGCCAGAATCCACTCACTCCCCGAGAGAGAGAGGCCAACAGACAGACACAGAGGCGTTTCTCAGAGCTGTTAAGAATGAGAGAACACAGAGTGGGATGGAGAAAGAGGGAGAGAGGTATAGAAAAAGACAGAAAGAGAGAGATCAAAAACAAGGACGGAGGGATCATTAATGATTTATACGTCTCTGGTCCTCCGTTGGGAGATTGTCATCTCTACAACACAGTTTATTAAAAGCACTCAAACTATGAATCTATGTATCATTTAAAAGAAAAGTCTCAAAGTTTTCAATGTTTTTCCTTTTGGACGTGAAGCTTCACTTGTCTATGAAACTTCTTGTCACGTTCGTTATAAGGATGAGATGAAGACGCAGCGGGAGTAGAGTTCCACATATTTTTAATAAACTGAAGCTCACTGAACAAAACAACAAACAACCAAACGAACCGCTACTGATGAGCACTAAGGCAACTATACATAGACAAGATCCCACAACACAAATGAGGAAAATGGCTACCTAAATATGATCCCCAAACAGAGACAACGATAAACAGCTGTCTCTGATTGGGAACCATATCAGGCCAACATAGACATACAAAACCCCCTAGACATACAAAAACTAGCGTACACACCCTAGTCACACCCTGACCTAACCAAAATATATAGAAAAACAGAGATATCTAAGGTCAGGGCGTGATACTTCTACCTAGCAACAAATAACTTTTATTTTCCGAGAAAACGATTATCCACATGGCAGCGCTAAAAACATGAGGAACAACTTAATTGTTTCTGTCTGTTTCATCATCATTACCTGGCTGTTTCCCAAATGTCCCCCTAATTCCATATATAGTGGAACCAGGGCCAATAGGGCTCTGTTCAAAAGTCGTACACTACATAGCAAATAGGGGGCCATTTGGGATGCAGATATTATCCCCGTAGTTAAACAAGCTTTGAATAGATTTCTTTGGGCTTGTACATTGAACGGAACACACTTATATATCCATCGAATGTCTCCCATCAACATAAAAAAAAGACTGTGTATTTGAAAACATCATGTGTGGATGAGTGTTATTAAATCATCATTGAAAAGTAATGTAAGTTCATTGATCATGTCGATAATGTCGCTGAATCCCATTGACTACTCCGTATCGCACTGTACTTCATGTTTACTCTTGTTGTTGTTCTAGTACACTAACTAAAAATACATACAACCTTTATTGGTCTATTTGCACAGATATTTTCTCTATTTTGCTGGTACAGTACTCAACTTGACATGCAGCAAAACATACAACACACGCTGGGAGAAAAAAACGGAGGTAAGTAGCACATATTAGCACATATACAACCTTCCGGCTACCGGGCCGCCTCTCTAACCTTCAGTTTACTGCTATCAACTGCCACTACTGTATGTAAAAAATACATTGTATACCGTTAGCAAATATTAGCTTTTGCATACAGTATATTCTGTCGGTAGTGCACTGACAAGCAACATTCCCTGAAAATTCTCCGTTACACGCTTTCGGAAGAAATGTAAACAATAACGAGCTGTCAACACAATTACTGTGCATATAATTAACAGTAAAAACATACATGGCTTCACATAAGGCCTTTTCTCTCCCTCTCTCTCTCTCTCTCTCAGCATAAAGCAAGTAATAGGAACGATTCAATTTTGATGATCCACAATCAAATAGCTGTCATTGCTAGTTCAAATCTGATGCATTGGTTATTATCGATCAGTAGATGTATTGAAAACATGAAGTAATAGGAAGGACTATTCCATTTTGATGATCCATAATCAAATAGGAATATGCACATCAGTAATATAAATGTATCCATTTATTCATACAAAATAGTGTGAAGACGTCAGCATTCAGATAGATGTGGGAAAAAAAATCACCTGGGGAATCTGGTCATGTACAACAACAGTATATTAATTCGCTTCCAGATGTTTATTAATTCATAGCACATGACACGTCTGGAAAAATGTGCATCTCAGCAGAATGGGATGGGGTTCTAAAACAAAAGCGCACACCCATGCCGTGCACACACACACACACACACACGCACCCATAAAACACTTATTTATTATACTCGCCAGGCTCTGTGATGCTCCCTGCTGTTGTAGAGTAAGACATCATTAAAAGCTTTAATGGGAATTATATTTCTTTATGGCTCAAAGTTAAGAAGCTTTCTAATCATTTCTCATAACGCTGTCTGATTACAAATGGACCATAACCACTTCCTTCATCTTGCTCCGATCAGAGAATACAAAGCGTTATGCGAAACGTTTTGGGTTGAAGAGAGGAGATTCTTTGTGAAAGAAAATAACTTTGGAGCGTACAACATTACACAGTCCTACCACACAAGACAGACTTTTCATTGAGGTTTGTTATGGAAAAGTTTCAAAGTGTTCTTTGCTAGAAATTGTTGTTAAGTTGGGCTTGGTGTGGCACAAACTACAGTATTCAGAGGTGAACTTACACACACACGACACTGTTGTCTGGTGCGATGGATCCTGTAACGATGTGCGCTAAGAGTCGGGAAACGGAACATAACACAAAACAAGAAACACTAACAGCACACAGACATGAAACAATAATGCCTGGGGAAGGAACCAAAGGGAGTGACATATATAGGGAAGGTAATCAGGGAAGTGATGGAGTCCAGGTGAGTCTGATGATGCTCAGGTGCGAGTAACGATGGTGACATGTGTGCACCATAACAAGCAGCCTGGTGAGGGAGGGGGTACACGTGACAGATCCTAAACAAAGGAATTCTGACAAAGCACAGTTGGCTGGGTCCCCTGCTGAACCCCTTCCATTAAGCTGTCTCAACTCTTAGTTTGTCCCAAATGCCACCCTATTTCCCTATATAGTGTGCTACTTAGTGCAGTATATAGGGAATAGGGTGAAATTTAGGACGCAAACTCCATGGGTCTGAAGGGCCCAGTGACTGATTTCCACGGGAACTTGATGCATGTACCTCTCAATAAACGCCTGGCATCCTTAACCCACCATTTTTTTTTTTAAAGCTAGCGATGAGTGCCAAAGGGAGACAGCTAACTTAAATTGATGACACCGCATCCCCTATCATCTGTCACTGAGAGGACGTCTTTCTAGCCCCCTCCCTAACAATATGGAGAGGAGGACATTTGGCTTGCAAACTCCCACAGCCCTCGGATTCATTCAAAGCACTTGGTTTGCTAAGTGAATTTCAGCCACTGAGATTCCCTGCATGCAGCACACTTTTTTAAAGACCCCCTCTATACAGACGCAAACACACACACACACACACACACACACACACACACACACACACACACACACACACACACACACACACACACACACACACACACACACACACACACACACACACACACACAAGCATTTGTGAGCTTCTCTTGCTTCAGCAACTTTTGTCTATTGGTTTTCATTCATCACTTCTGTTTTTATGCGACGGCTGTCGTCCCATCGAGAACCCATTGTCCTCCTCCTTTTGTGGTGTTGAACTTATGAATACATCCGTGAAGACAACCCCTTTGCTTGGTTATGGCTAGGTCAGCCATTTCAATGGTCTTTGTCCCAGAGAAAAGGGGCCCTTGTCAAAAGTAGTGCACTAAAAGGTGAACAGGGTGCCAATTGGGACACAGACCTGTTCCTATTTCCTCTGTTTGTTTATGTTGTTGCTAATAGAGCCCAGCCTTGTAAAAGCTGAAGGACAGACCATGATGCTATGCTAGCCGACAGTTAGCCTTCTAAAATCCTGCACTCACAGCCTTGAGTCTCTCACAAGCCTCATGCGTTATATGGGTACTGTCACTGTACTGTATGTTAAACACAGAGAGGTGAAGTTTCCTTCTACGAATCCCACAAAAACCCGAAATAAATAGCTCTTAGGGGGTATAAAAAGAAGATCTCACATAGAGACTTGGGCTGCGTCCAAAATGACAACCTCTTCCCTATATATTCCCACAAAGCAAATCAAAACATTACATTTAACACTGGGACAGTGTCGATACGGGCCCACACTTGAGTGTTAAATTAACACTGTGCTTATTGCTGACACTGTTACACTTAGTCAACATTAGGAAATTAACACTTTCAATGTTATACAAAAACACCTCACATTATTTTTAACACTAGGAAGTGTTTATAGTTTACACCAATGGTATTATGCAATAACACCTCATTTAGTATTTTTAACCATTACACCGAGAGGTCCACATTTCTTGGCCATAGGGTTAACCCCCTAAGGGTCGATGTCTGCGCCCCCGTGGAAATCAAATTAACATAATACAAAATTCCCCATCAGTTTAAGCTAGAGATATCAGTTTTTTTGCATTGGATGCATCTCAATTCACCTACGCAAACTGCATCCAACCGCCTATGTCACACACCGCATCTGAGGTGAAAGGTGAAAGAGCTGGAGCGGTGTTTGTCAGACTATGAGGCATCCCGAAAATCGGTCTTCTCACAAAATTGTCTGTAGCGTCCGAACTATTATGACCCCTCCATGGAAAGATGAGACTCTCACGAACACGGTTGTGTTGTCCGTTTTGCTCTACGACCGCCACAAGCGTCTTGGGACTCGTCTAAAGTTGGTACAGCCGATCTGCCAACTTCTGTCTGAAGCGTCTGAACAGTTTGGGCTACACACGAATGACCACTCTGTGGAAAGGTGAGCCTCTTACGAACACGTACATGTCGGTTGTTCTGCTCTAGGACGCCCACAGGCCTCACAAGACTCATCTAAAGGTTCCCGGGTACCAGTTGAAAAATGCAAAGAAATCTAATTATTCTAAAAATAATTAGTAGAACCCTTCCACTCATGGGTGGCCAAAAATAACGAATCTAATTTTCCAGTGTGCCTTGCCTTTTCAAGTGAATGGTTGTAGAATTCTTTCATTTTCAGCCCTGTGTACTTCACCAAGTGAGATCCTACTGTAGGTGAATGTTATCGTTAAGCAATAAGGCACGGGGGGGTGTGGTATATGGCCAATATACCACGGCTAAGGGCTGTTCTTATGCCCGACGCATCGCTGAGTGCCTGGATACAGCCCTTAGCCGTGGTATATTGGCCATATACCACACCCCCTCGTGCCTTATTGCTATTATAAACTGGTTACCAACGTAATTAGATCAGTAAAATTAAATGTTTTGTCATACCCGTGGTATAATGTCTGATATACCACGGCTGTCAGCCAATCAGCATTCGAACCACCCAGTTTATAATTAAAACGTAACTGTTCATGACAATCCATTACTTATATTACAAGGCCTTACTTTGATGGGGTTAGGAGCCTCCTGGTTTGTTGGACCCATCAGGCCTGCAAGTCACATTAAGCTGGTTTGCAAAGTGATATGTCATTCCAATTGGAACAGCCAGAGTTAGGACGTCCGACAGTTGGAATTTTTTGGAACATTGATAAAGGAGACTACCTAAATAATTTAAACTGGAACAACCATTTCGGTAATGGGTGCAATCAATCTAACTAACTGATTGCATTAGTTTAGAAAAATGTATTTTTATTTATCTTTATGTAGCATAAGCTTGATACATCAATCAATGTACATGCAAAAACACAGGTATACAAAAAACTATACTAAAGAATCTTGCTGCAGTAGAGGATGCTGGGAAATATGATAATTGGGCTGTGGTTTTGATGGTAATGTTTCACTCTCCACAGAGTAAAATTTACACAATCACACTCAACACTGGTTATTAACACCAACCTTTGGGGTTATTTTACACCACTGAGTGTTTCACTCTTAGAGAGTCTTGAATCTACACTAGAAATGTTACACTGAAAAATCAACACTGGGTAACATTGTACATAGGGCTCTGATCAAAAGTAGTGCACTATATAGGTTATAAGTTGCCATTTCGGATGTAGCCTTGACAGCCACCTGCCAGAATACTGCAGCGCCTGTAACTACACATGGACAATAAATGACTCAACTCAAGGCAGATGCACTGCCGCTATATTCAGGGACATAGACAGTGAAATATACACTTGACTTCCGCTCTGCAGGGACAAAGGAGTCAACAACAGTGAGAGGGGAAAGAAGAGAGAATCCTTGAAGCTTCGTTCCACGACCTTCGATGTGAGTCTACGTCCCAAATGGCACCCTATTCTCTATGTAGTGCATTACTTTTAACCAGGGCCCTGGTCAAAGGCAATGCACTACTAGGGAATAGGGTGCCATTTTGGAGGCAGCCTAAGATAAATACACTGTTCCATAGTTCAGTTGCCTCTCCTTGAGGCAACCCCTTTTGATACAATCCTAGAAGCTTTATTGTCGACTTTGGAAAGAAAATTATGGGAAATGTTTGCTCGTTTGCTTGTGATAAAATAATAATGGCGGAATGTCAATCGTTGGATTGGTAGGATATTAACCCATGACAATACATGCTAATATCGTTCTACAACTCAATACGATTGTTTTACAAAGTGTCGAACACAGATATGGAGCAAAGGTCACAGTTACTCATGTGGCACAAAACTTTTTGACCTCAGATAACACCTAGATAATAACGGACAGAATGTGTATTTTCTCCCACGCGAGCCGCGGCTGCCCACAGTGTACTGTGAATATGATAAGTAGTCTTCATATTTGACTTCACTGACATTGCCGCTGGCCGACTGTGGGTTAGACTTAGCTGGCATAGCTGGACACACATCTACACGTACTGGACATGACTAGTCAATCTCCGAGGGAGATGGAGAGTGTGGCTCGTTGCCTACTATCGGCCGAATCAGTGGGAGGAAACAACCTGTCTGACGCTGATTGACCACACACACACACGGCCCACACACACTCATCTCGGAAAGTGATACAGCCCATCCAAATGTATGAAACCAGCAGGCTGAGAGAACTGCTGGCATTCCATTACAGTTCTATTTGTCTCTCTGCATTTCTCTGTCTCTAACCCGTCTCCCCTCCACAAACCTATTCTCTTTCCCCTTCTCTTCAATACCCTCCATCCATTCCTCCCTCCTCTCCTTCGCTCTCTCCTTACCCAGCATGTTTCCGCTACAGGTTGTTAGGGATGAGAGGAGGCGGTCTGTGGAGTGTGTGTGTGTGTGTGTGTGTGTGGAGATCCATGTAGAACGCTTTCATCTCGCTCCAGCAAACACAGCGTGAATGGGATATCTTCACCCACAGTGCAGGCACTAATAGGTGTTAAGATGATGTTTTTCCCCATGGTGATGATGGCGGATGATGGCCTTGCTTTACAGCACTGATCTAGCAAGACGTCCTTACAAGGGGCAACCTGGGATTGGTACGTCCATCCATGAAGAATATCATTTATATGAAACACTAATATCCACCACCAGTCCACACTTGGGAGAAAAGGACTGACAATAGGGACACAGGGCATATATACTGAACACAGATATAAACTCAACGTAATGTAAAGTCTAAATGTGAAGTGTTAGGTAGTTGTTGTGGAATTGTTAGATTACATGTAGGATATTGCTGCACTGTCGGAACTAGAAGCACAAGCATTTCGCGACACTCACAATAACATCTGCTAATCGTGTGTATGTGACCAATACAATTTGATTTCATTTGTTGGTCCTATTTTTCATGAGCTGAAATAAAATGAATCCAGACATTTTTCAGTCGCACAAAAAGCTTATTTCTCTAAATTGTGAACAAATTTGTTTACATCCCTGTTAGTGAGCATTTCTCCTTTGCCAAGATAATCCACCTGACAGGTGTGGCATATCAAGAAGCTGATCATTATACAGGTGCAACTTGTGCTGGGGACAATTAAATGGCACTCTAAAATGTGCAGTTTTGTCAGACAACACAATGTCACAGGTGTCTCAGCACGCAATTGGCGTGCTGACTACAGGAGAGTCCATCAGAGCTGTTGTCAGATTACTTAATGTTCACTTCTCTACCATAAGCCGCCTCCAATGTCATTTTAGAGAATTTGGCAGAACATCCAAAGAGCCTAACAACCGCAGACCACATGTAACCATGCCAGCCCAGGACCTCCACATCCGGCTCCTTTACCTGCAGGATAGTCTAAGACCAGCCACATGGACAGCTGATGAAACGGATAAGTATTTCTGTCTGTAATAAAGCCCTTAAAACTAATTCTGATTGGCTGGGCCCTGCTCCCCAGTCATGTGAAATCAATCCATAGATTATGGCCTAATTTATTTATTTAAATTGACTGATTTCCATATATGAACTGTAACTCAGTAAATTTGTTGAAATTGTTGCATATTGCGTTCATATTTTTGTTCGGTATAGTTTTAGGTGGCCCCGCTTCTTCTTTTCATCACTATTTTGGATCTTCAAGCAGGCCTGAGAATACAATGGCTGGCACCACTTCCTCCCTTAGCCACCATTTTGGATCTCCCAGTGGGCCTGAGTTGTGTGGTCCAGTGCCAGTAAAACACTAGCTTCCATTAACTCCCAATGAAGGCTGAGGTCTATTACCGCCGGCACGACACTCAGCATTAAAGCATCGTAAAACACTCTATTATGGCCTACTGAAACAGAGGACAGTGGAACCAACGCAGCCTGGTCGTGATTTAGTGGGATGATGGGGAGGACAGGGAGAGGTAAATCAAATCAAATAAAAAAATGTTGGTCACATATACATGATTAGCAGATGTTATTGCGAGTGTAGCGAAATGCTTGTGCTTCTAGTTCCTACAGTGCAGCAATATCTAACAAGTAATCTAACAATTCCACAACAACTACCTAATACACACAAATCTAAGTAAAGGGATTGAAAAACAATATGTACACATAAATATATGGATGAGCAATGACCGAGCAGAGATGGTATTAAAAAGATGCAATAGATGGTATTAAGTCACAAACCCGGATCCGGGATCCCCCCCATCAAAAAAGCTGACTAGCATAGCCTAGCCTAACGCCACAGGGATATCATAAAACATAATTTTCATGAAATCACAAGTCCAATACAGCAAATGAAAGATAAACATCTTGTGAATCCAGCCATCATTTCCGATTTTTAAAATGTTTTACAGCGAAAACACAATATGTATTTCTATTAGCTAACCACAATAGCAAAAGACTCAACTGCATATTTTCACAATTTTTCTACCGCATAGGTAGCTATCACAAAACCGACCAAATAGAGATATAATTAGTCACTAATCAAGAAACAACTTCATCAGATGACAGTCTTATAACATGTTATACAATAAATCTATGTTTTGTTCGAAAATGTGCATATTTGAGATATAAATCCTAGTTTTACATTGCAGCTACCATCAAAAATATCACCAAAGCAGCCAGAATAATTACAGAGAGCAACGTGAAATACCTAAATACTCATCATAAAACATTTATGAAAAATACATGGTGTACAGCAAATGAAAGATAAACATCTTGTGAATCCAGCCAATATTTCCGAGCCAGTGTTTTACAGCGAAAACACAATATAGCATTATATTAGCTTACCACAATAGCCACACACACAAATGCATTTATCAGCAGCAAAAGGTAGCGATCGCAAAAAAACAGCAAAAGATATAAAATTAATCACTAACCTTGACCAACTTCATCAGATGACAGTCTTATAACATCATGTTACACAATACACTTATGTTTTGTTTGAAAATTTGCATATTTTGAGCTGCGAACCGTGGTTATACGTTGTGAATATGTAGCATCGATTCACCAAATTATCCGGAGATATTTTGGACAGTCACCTAATCTGACCAAAGAACTCATCATAAACTTTACAAAAAAATACATGTTGGACAGCAAATGAAAGATACACTAGTTCTTAATGCAATCGCCGTGTTAGATTTTTAAAAATACTTTACCATAACAAACAGCTTACGTTATAGCGAGACAGCGCCCGCAAAATAGGCGGAAAATAGGACTAAACATTTTCCACAGGAATACAAAATAACATCATAAATGGTTCCTACTTTTGCTGAGCTTCCATCAGAATCTTGTACAAGGAGTCCTTTGTCCAGAATAAATCGTTGTTTGGTTTTAGAATGTCCTCTTCTCCTGTTGAATTAGCAACCTTAGCTAGCCATGTGGCGCGAACATGTCCAAATTCCCCTGACGCAAAGAAAGGAAAATTCCAAAACTCGCAATAAACATTGAATAAACTGATACAACTCGGTTGAAAAAAACTACTTTATGATGTTTTTATCACATCTATCAAATAAAATCAGAGCCGGAGACATCCACCGTCTATACCGAACGCTTTTCAGAAGCCAATGCTGATGTCCTTCCCGCGCCTAGGTAGAGAAAGGAAATTGTGGTCACGTCATTCCAAGAGCTCTTGTTCGACCTCAGATCAAGCTAGACACCCCATTCCACCTCCCACTGCCTGTTGACATCTAGTGGAAGGCGTATGAAGTGCATGTATATCCATTGATTTCAGGCAATTGAATAGGAAGGCCCTGGAACAGAGCCTCGATTTCAGATTTTTTCACTTCCTATCAGGAAGTTTGCTGCAAAATGAGTTCTGTTTTACCTACAGATATAATTCAAACAGTTTTAGAAACTTGAGAGTGTTTTCTATCCAATAGTAATAATAATATGCATATTGTACGATCTAGAATAGAGTACGAGGCCGTTTAAATTGGGCACGATTTTTTCCAAAGTGGAAATAGCGCCCCCCTATTGACAAGAAGTTTTAAGTACAGTATATACATATGAGATGAGTAATGCAAGATATGTAAACATCGTTATTAAAGTGGCATTATTAAAGCGACTAGTGATCCATTTGTTAGAGTGGCAAATGATTTCAAGTCTGTATGTAGGCAGCAGCCTCTCTGTGTTAGTGTTTAACAGTATGATGGGCCTTGAGATAGAAGCTATTTTTCAGTCTCTCGGTCCCAGCTTTGATGCACCTGTACTGACCTCACCTTCTAGATAGTAGCGGGGTGAACAGGCAGTGGCTTGGGTGGTTGTTGTCCTTGACAATCTTTTTGGCCTTCCTGTGACTTCGGGTGCTGTAGGTGTCCTGGAGGGCAGGTAGTTTGCCCCACCGTGATGTGTTGTGCAGACCTCACTACCCTCTGGAGAGCCCCGCGGCTGTGGGCGGTGCAGTTGCCGTACCAGGCGGTGATACAGCCCGACAGGATGCTCTCAATTGTGCATCTGTAAAAGTGTGTGAGTATTTTAGGTGAGGCGCTGTTGTGCCTTCTTCAGCACACTATCTGTGTGGGTGGACCATTTCAGTTTGTCCGTGATTGTAACGAACGTTGTCGGGAGAAGGAGAAGAGGACCAAGGTGCAGCATGGTAAGTATTCATAATACTTTTAATAAATACGAACACTTGAACAAAAACAACAAAACGACAAACGAACAGTTCTGCAAGGTGCAATACACAAAACAGAAAACAACTACCCACCAAGCACAGTTGGGAACAGGCTACCTAAGTATGGTTCTCAATCAGAGACAACGATAGACAGCTGCCTCTGATTGATAACCACACCAGGCCAAACACCTAGAAATACAACACACAGAACAAAACATAGAATGCCCACCCCAACTCACGCCCTGACCAACCAAAATAGAGACATAAAAAGGATCTCTAAGGTCAGGGCGCGACAGTGATGTGTACGCCATGGAACTTAAAACTTTCCACCTTCTCCACTGCTGTCCCTTCGATGTGGATAGGGGGGTGCTCCTTCTGCTGTTTCCTGAAGTCCACGATCATCTCCTTTGTTTTGTTGATGTTGAGTGAGAGGTTGTTTTCCTGACAACACACTCTAAGTGCCCTCACCTCCTCCCTATAGGCTGTCTCGTCATTGTTGGTGATCAGGAGGACCTGTGCCCTAGGACCATGCCTCAGGACTACCTGGCATGATGACTCCTTCTTGTCCCCAGTCCACCTGGCTGTGCTGCTGCTCCAGTTTCAACTGTTCTGCCTGCGGCTATGGAACCCTAACCTGTTCACTGTGATTACTATTATTTGACCATGCTGGTCATTTATGAACATTTGAACATCTTGGCCATGTTCTGTTATAATCTCCACCCGGCACAGCCAGAAGAGGACTGGCCACCCCTCATAGCCTGGTTCCTCTCTATGTTTCTTCCTAGGTTTAGGACTTTCTAGGGAGTTTTTCCTAGTCACCACACCTCTACACCTGCATTGCTTGCTGTTTGGGGTTTTAGGCTGGGTTTCTGTACAGCACTTTGATATATCAGCTGATGTAAGAAGGACTATATAAATACATTTGATTTTATCAAGCCTACTACTGTTGTGTTTGTCTGCAAACTTGATGATTGAGTTGGAGGCGTGCATGGCACGCAGTCATGGGTGAACTGTCACGACTTCCGCCGAAGTCGGTCCCTCTCCTTATTCGGGCGGCGTTCGGCGGTCGATGTCACTGGTCTTCTAGCCATTGCCGATCTACTTTTCATTTTCCATTTGTTTTGTCTTTGTTTTCTACACACCTGGTTTCAGTCCCCAATTACATGTTCATGTATTTAACCCTCTGTTTACCCCATGCAGAGATGGCCCAGAACTCGCTCCGCCACTCCTCCACTAACCTCTACCCTTCCAGTGCGTACTGGGTTACCAGACGGTTATGGCACCTTGGCATCAGAGCCAGATCGAGGCTCCTGCGGTGGACGACTGGTTTAGGCGCGCTGAGGAGACATGGGACGCCGCTCATGTGCACCTTCAGCGGGCCGTGAGGCGCCAAAAAAACAGTGCAGATCGCCACCGCAGTGAGGCCCCAGTGTTCGCACCGGGGGACCGGGTCTGGCTATCGACCCGAAACCTGCCCCTCCGCCTGCCCTGCCGGAAGCTGGGCCCACAAAGTCCTGAGGAGACTGAATGAGGTTTGCTACAGGTTACAGCTTCCCCCCAATTACAGTATTAACCCCTCGTTCCATGTGTCTCTCCTCAGGCCGGTGGTGGCTGGTCCACTCCAGGAGTCTGAGGTGCGAGAGGTTCCTCCGCCCCCTCTGGACATCGAGGGGGCCCCGGCTTATGCAGTTCGATCCATACTGAATTCGAGGCGTCGGGCGAGGGGCCTACAGTACCTCGTGGAGTGGGAGGGGTACGGTCCGGAGGAGAGATGCTGGGTGCTGGTGGAGGACGTGTTAGACCCGTCGATGCTGCAGGAGTTCCACCATCTCGATCCGGATCACCCTCGGGGTCGTCCCCGAGGCCGGTGTCAAGGACGGGGACGGGGGGGGGGGGGTACTGTCACTACTTCTGTTGAAGTCGGTCCCTCTCCTTGTTCGGGCGGCGTTCGGCGGTCGACGCCACCAGTCTTCTAGCCGTCGCTGACCCACTTTTCTTTTTCCATTTGTTTTGTCTTTGTTTTCTACACACCTGGTTTCAGTCCCCAATTACATGTTCATGTATTTAACCCTCTGTTTCCCCCACGTTTTTGTGCGTGAATGTTTCTATGTTCATTCGGTACGTTATGGCTGGTTTTCGACGGGTGCTGTTTTCACCCGTGCGTAATTGATTACCGTTCATTGTTGGTCAAGTATATTGTTACCTTGTGCCTTTATTTTGAGTAAAGTACATTGCTCACTCATTCTGCTCTCCTGCGCCTGACTTCATGGACCAGCTACACCCACCTTCTGACATGAACAGGGAGTACAGGAGGGGGCTGAGCACACACCCTTGTGGGGCCTCAGGGTTGACTTTCAGCGAAGTGGAGATGTTGTTTCCTAACCTTCACCACCTGGGGGCGGCCCGTCAGGAAGTCCAGGATCCAGTTGCACAGGGCAGGGGTTGAGACCCAGGGCCTCAAGCTTAATGATGAGCTTGGAGGGTACTATGGTGTTGAATGCTGAGCTGTAGTCAATGAACAGCATTCTTACATAAGTATTCCTCTTGCCCAGATGGGTTAGGGCTCTGAGGACGTGGCTAGGGATGCCGTCTAGGCCGGCAACCTTGCGAGAGTTAACACGTTTAAATGTCTTACTCACATCGGCCATGGAGAAGAAGAGCCCACAGTTTTTGGTAGCGGGCCACATCGGTGGCACTATATTATCCTCAAAGTGGGCAAAGAAGGTGTTTAGTTTGTCTGGAAGCAAGACGTCGGTGTCATCATTTTCTTTTTGTAGTCCATGATTGTCTGTAGACCCTGCCACATACGTCTCGTGTCTGATCCGTTGATTTGCTACTCCACTTTGTCCCTATACTGACATTTCGCTTGTTTTATTGCCTTTCGGAGGGAGTAACTACACTGTTTGTATTCGGCCATAGTTAAATGTGGTGGTTCGTGCTTTCAGTTTTCTATCCATGGTTTCTGGTTAGGGTAGGTTTTAATAGTCACAGTGGGTACAACATCTTCTATGCACTTCCTATAAACTTATAAACTCACTCACCGAATCAGCGTATAAATCTATATTACCCAGAACATTTTCCAGTCCACGTGATCAAAACAATCTTGAAGCTTGGATTCCGATTGGTCAGACCAGCGTTGAATTGTCCTTGTCACAGGTACATCCTGTTTGAGTTTCTGCCTATATGAGGGGAGCAGCAAAATGGAGTCGTGATCAGATTTGCCCAATGGAGGGCGGGGGAAGTTGGACTAGCAGTGATCCAGTGTTTTGCTTGCCCGGGTACTACAATCAATATGCTGATACAATTTAGATAGCGTTGTTCTCAAATTTGCTTTGTTAAAATCCCCAGCTACAATAAATGCAGACTCAGAATATGTGGTTTCCAGTTTGCGTAGAGTCCAGTGAAGTTCCTTGAGGGCCGTTGAGGTATCGGCTTGAGGGGGGATATACACGGAGGATATACACGGCTGTGACAATGAACATTTTCTTGGTAGATAATACGGTTGCATTTGATTGTGAGGTCAGGTGAACAAAAGGACTTGAATTCCTGTATGTTGTTACAATTACACCATGAGTCATTAATCATGAAACATACACCCTTCTTCCCGGAGAGATGTTTATTTCTGTCGGCGCAACGCACAAAGAATCCAGGTGGCTGTACCGACTCCGACAGAATATCCTCAGAGAACCATGTTCCCGTGAAACAGAGTATGTTACAACCTCTGAAAGTTCTCTGGAAAGCAACCCAGCTAGTAATATAGTCGGAAGCGGTGGGTGGTGTGTGCGCCTCCGAAGTCTGACCAGAAGGCCTCTCCATCTACCTCTTCTGTGGCGACGTTGTTTTGGGTCAGCCTCTGGAATCAGTTCAAATGCCTTGGGTGGTTGAAACAAAGGATCCGCTTAGGAAAGTCGTTTTCCTGGTCGTAGTGCGGGTGATTTTTTAAAACTAGGCAAATCAGTTAAGAACAAATTCTTATTTACCCCGGCCTACCCCGGCCTAACCCAGCCTAACCCAGACGATGCTAGGGAAATTGTGTACCACCCTTCGGGACTCCCAATCACGGCCGGATGTGATACAGCCTGGATTCGAACCAGGGACTGTAGTGAAGCATCCTGCACTGAGATGCAGTGCCTTAGACCGTTGCACCACTCGTGAGCAGTTGACATCGCTTGTCACGTTCCTGACCTGTTTTCTGTTATTTTTGTATGTGTTAGTCGGTCAGGGCGTGAGTTTGGGTGGGCAGTCTATGTTATGTGTTTCTATGTTGGTTAATGGGTGACCTGATATGGTTCTCAATTAGAGGCAGGTGGTTTACGTTTCCTCTGATTGAGAGCCATATTAAGGTAGGTGGTTTCACATTGTTTGTTGTGGGTGGTTGTTTCCTGTGTCTGTGTTTGTCGCGCCACACGGGACTGTTTCGGTTTGTTTGTCCGTTCGTTCGTTTTGTGTAGTCATTTTTCCTGTTCGTGCGTTCTTCGTTACATGTAAGTTCTTACGTCCAGGTCTGTCTACATCGTTTTGTTATTTTGTTTAGTATCAAGTTAGTTCGTTTTTTGTCTTGTTTAAATAAATATATGGGAAGAAGTATTGGAGGGAAAAGGACACTGGGCTCACATTGGGGAATATCGGCGCGCTCGTGAAGAGATGGAGGCAGCGAGAGCCCAAGAGCGGTGGTATGAGGAGGCAGCAAGGAGACGTGGCTGGAGGCCCGAGAAGAAACCCCAGAAATTTCTTGGGGGGGGGGCTAAGAGGTAGTGGGCCGAGGGCAGATAGGAGACCTGCGCCCACTTCCCAGGCTAACCGTGGAGAGCGGGAGTACGGTCGGACACCGTGTTACGCAGTAGAGCGCACGGTGTCTCCTGTACGTGTTCATAGCCCGGTGCGGGTTATTCCACCTCCCCGCACTGGTAGGGCTAGATTGGGCATTGAGCCAGGTGTCATGAAGCCGGCTCAACGCGTCTGGTCTCCAGTGCGTCTCCTTGGGCCGGCATACATGGCACCAGCCTTACGCATGGTGTCCCCGGTTCGACTACATAGCCCGGTGCGGGTTATTCCACCTCCCCGCACTGGTCGGGCGACGGGGAGCATTCAACCAGGTAAGGTTGGGCAGGCTCAATGCTCAAGGGAGCCAGTACGCCTGCACGGTCCGGTATTTCCGGCGCTACCTCCCCGCCCCAGCCCAGTACCACCAGTGCCTACATCACGCACCAGGCTTCCAGTGCGTTTCCAGAGCCCTGTTCCTCCTCCACGCACTCTCCCTATGGTGCGTGTCTCCAGCCCAGTGCCTCCAGTTCCGGCACCACGCACTAAGCCACCTGTGCGTCTCCAGAGCCCTGTACACACTGTTCCTTCTCCCCGTACTCGTCCTGATGTGCCTTCCCTCAGCCCGGTGCCACCAGTGCCGGTACCACGCACCAGGATCATAGTACGCCTTGAGAGTTCAGTGTGCCCTGTCCCTGCTCCCCGCACTAGCCTGAAGGTGCGTGTCTTTAGCCCGGTGCCTCCAGTTCCGGCACCACGCACCAGGCCTACAGTGCGCCTCATCCGGCCAGAGCCATCCGTCTGCCCAGTGCCATCTGAGCCATCCGTCTGCCCAGTGCCATCTGAGCCATCCGTCTGCCCAGTGCCATCTGAGCCATCCGTCTGCCCAGTGCCATCTGAGCCATCCGTCTGCCCAGTGCCATCTGAGCCATCCGTCTGCCCAGCGCCATCTGAGCCATCCGTCTACCCAGCGCCATCTGAGCCATCCGTCTACCCAGCGCCATCTGAGCCATCCGTCTGCCCCGAGCCATTAGAGCCGCCCGTCTGTCCTGAGCCGTCAGAGCCGCCCGTCTGTCCTGAGCCGTCAGAGCCATTCGTCAGTCAGGATCTGCCAGAGCCGCCAACCAGACAGGATCTGCCAGAGCCGCCAACCAGACAGGATCTGCCAGAGCCGCCAACCAGACAGGATCTGCCAGAGCCGCCAGTGAGCCATGAGCAGCCAGAGCCGCCAGCGAGCCATGAGCAGACAGAGCCGTCAGCGAGCCATGAGCAGCCAGAGCCGTCAGCCAGCCATGAGCAGCCAGAGCCGTCAGCCAGCCATGAGCGTCCAGAGCCGTCAGCCAGCCATGAGCAGCCAGAGCCGCCAGCCAGCCATGAGCGTCCAGAGCCGTCAGCCAGCCATGAGCGTCCAGAGCCGTCAGCCAGCCATGAGCGTCTAGAGCCGTCAGCCAGCCATGAGCGTACTGAGCCGTCAGCCAGCCATGAGCGTCCTGAGCCGTCAGCCAGCCATGAGCGTCCTGAGCCGTCAGCCAGCCATGAGCGTCTAGAGCCGTCAGCCAGCCATGAGCGTCCAGAGCCGTCAGCCAGCCATGAGCGTCCAGAGCCGTCAGCCAGCCATGAGCGTCCAGAGCCGTCAGCCAGCCATGAGCGTCCAGAGCCGTCAGCCAGCCATGAGCAGCCCCTCAGCCCAGAGCTGCCATTAATCCAGAACTGCCCCTCAGTCCAGAGCTGTCTCTCTGTCCGGAGCTGCCCTTCAGTCCGGAGTTGCCCCTCTATCCTGAGCTTCCTCTCTATCCTGACCTACCTCTCTGTCCTGAGCTACCTCTCTGTCCTGAGCTACCTTATTCCGGTGCTGCCCCTTATCTCGACGTTACCCTTTAAATTAAGTGGGTGGAATAGGAGGGTGGTCATTCAGAGGGGAATACGGAAGCTGGGATTGACTATGGTGGGGTGGGGACCTCGCCCAGAGCCTGAGCCACCACCGTGGTCAGATGCCCACCCAGACCCTCCCCTAGACTTTCGGTGGTGCGTCCGGAGTACGCACCTTGAGGGGGGGGGTTATGTCACGTTCCTGACCTGTTTTCTGTTATTTTTGTATGTGTTAGTCGGTCAGGGCGTGAGTTTGGGTGGGCAGTCTATGTTATGTGTTTCTATGTTGGTTAATGGGTGACCTGATATGGTTCTCAATTAGAGGCAGGTGGTTTACGTTTCCTCTGATTGAGAGCCATATTAAGGTAGGTGGTTTCACATTGTTTGTTGTGGGTGGTTGTTTCCTGTGTCTGTGTTTGTCTCGCCACACGGGACTGTTTCGGTTTGTTTGTCCGTTCGTTCGTTTTGTGTAGTCATTTTTCCTGTTCGTGCGTTCTTCGTTACATGTAAGTTCTTACGTCCAGGTCTGTCTACATCGTTTTGTTATTTTGTTTAGTATCAAGTTAGTTCGTTTTTTGTCTTGTTTAAATAAATATAATGTCATTTCACAACGCTGCGTTTTGGTCGAATCCCTGCTCCTCCTCTTCTGATGAAGAGGAGGAGGAAATCCGTTACATCGCTCTGATATCCAATAGTTCTTCCCGAGCTGGATTTAATGACACAAGATTTTCTGGGCTAACAATGCAAGAAATAATACATTAAAAAACAAAATACTGCAAAGTTTCCTAAGGACTAGAAGCGAGGCAACCCTCTCTGTCGGTGCCATCTTGTGTATATGTGTGTATATGTGTATATGAGTGTCTGTTTGTGTATGTGTGTGTCCCACTCCACTAGAAAAGGAACTTAAGTTGAGTCAGTGTAGCAGGAGAATGTGGCAGGAGAAGGAGTGTGGAGTAAGACAAAGTGTGCTTCACAAAAGTCACCATATTTCATATGTAAGGTACTGGTCAAAAGCAGTTTACTACATAGGGAATAAGATTTCATTTGGGACACACTCAAAGAGACCATGGGATGAGGGTGAGGTCTGGAAAGGTTGCCTGGCCTGGCCCCACAATAATGATGTTATCTCAATGAAAAACTAACTACGGTGTCAGTACAAATCTAACCAAGGAGGCAGACAGACCGTGAACTGCCCAGAGTAAATTAAGAAATAGTACTATGCACCAAGTCTGGAGTTGGATCCAAACACAAAGTTAGTTGCGCACAGTATAGCTAAATGTCTGCACCCCAGACTTAGTTAATCACATGCAACACACACACACACACACACACACACACACACACACACACACACACACACACACACACACACACACACACACACACACACACACACACACACACACACACACACACACACACACACACACACACACACACACACACACACCCTCTCTCTTTATCCATCCCTATGGCTGCTACCTGCTGGTTGCTTTACATTGTCCTCGCTGTGAGTTCTGTGCACCATATGCCACGGTACACTTTAGTCTTGCCTCTTCCTATATGAATTCCAATTAGAATTCCAACAATGCCTCTGCTTTGTCTGCATTTCATTACTGTGACACAGTGTGAGTGTGACAGCAGAGCAGACATATGGAGTAAGTTATTAGCCAACACTGTCAAGCCTTTATCGTTAAAGATGTCTCTCATTATGGAAGTCGATGTAAACAACACACTTGACTAAGTTGGGAAAGGGGAATAAATCTTTTTGGTTGTCAAAAAGCCACATGGCGCCCTCGTAAGGTGACGCACAATAGATCAGGTGCTTGTCTGTATCACGTGTCTCAGAGTGTGTGCTGATCTAGAATAAGTTCCTCACTGTCTATGTAATCTTACTCATTGTGATCAAAAAGGCCAAACTGATCCTAGATCAACTCTGAGACACTTGATTCATAAGGCCCCAGGTAAAAGCATGTTCATACACGAGAAAGTACAACTTTCTATGAAAATGTGAGAACATTTCCATATTATAACTTTCTCAACACATACTTAAAACGTGATGAAAGAAATAAAAGCCGAAATAAATCATTCTCTCTACTATTATTCGGACATTTCACATTCTTAAAATAAAGTGGTGATCCTAACTGATCTAAGACAGGGAATTCTTACTTGGATTAAATGTCAGGAATTGTGAAAAACTGAGTTTAAATGTGTATGTAAACCAAGGTGTATGTAAACATCCGACTTCAACTGTACGTACAGTCACTGTGGGGATGATGTCCTCGATGCACTTATTGATGAAGCCAGTGACTGATGTGGTGTACTCATCAATGCCATCGGAAGAATCACGGAACATATTCCAGTCTGTGCTAGCAAACAGTCCTGTAATTTAACATCTGCTTCATCTGACCACTTTTTTATAGCCCAAGTCACCGGTGCTTCCTGCTTTAATTTTTGCTTGTAAGCAGGAATCAGGAGGATAGAGTTATGGTCAGATTTGCCAAAGGGAGGGCGAGGGAGAGCTTTGTACTCGTGTTTGTGTCTGGAGTAAATGTGGTCTAGAATTCTTTTCCCTCTGGTTGCACATTTAACATGCTGATAGAAATTAGGTAAAACTGAATCATTATGTGTGTGTGTATATTCCAGACAGAGAGAGACAAAATAGAAAATGAAGGTAGAAGAAACACTATTTTCACCACAGAGAGAATCCCCCCTTCAATGCCCACTCGTTAACACTACTCCATTCTGACCGCCCGTTATCGATCCAGAGTTCCATGACAGCAAATCATTCCTGGGGGGAAAAAATGAGTTTTTGGCTCAACTCAAACGCCAAGCAATTAGCCACAAGTAAATGTGAAATAATTGTTATCGATCTCTCATCTCTCTCACCCAGGTGTAACAGGTTTAGCTCAGTTGGTAGAGCATGGCACTTGCAAGAGCTGAACCTCTCGAAGAGCTACCAATCTGTCGTGAGTTAATTTTTGTAAGCAGCACCTGCAGGTTATTGGATGTGCGTACACTGTGTTTGAAACTGGGCTGAAACCTCAATGAGGAAGTGAAAATATCTCTCTCTCTCTCTCTCTCTCTCTCTCTCTCTCTCTCTCTCTCTTTCTCTCTCTAATAACCTCTAAGCTTCGGCACATAGCGGCTCTGATTGCAATGGAAACATACCGCTAACTGCTGTAGCTAAACGATGCATGTGCTGGCACACTTGGTTTAATTAGTGGTATGATAAGGTCGTCACAGAAACCATTAAGGGCCACTCCAACGTGTCTTTCAGTTGTGTCTCAATGGCACCCTATTCCCTATTTTAGGGCGCTACTTTTGACCAGAGCCCAGGGGTTCTGGTCAAAAGTGTGTTCTGCAAAGAATAGTAAACCATTTGGGATGCATCCTTACTACTGTTGAGAACACTATTCTGAAGATCATTTCTATTGGAATAGGGCCTCCAGGTACCTTCTTAGTGATTGATATCTTGGCCCCTAAGCCATAAAATATTCCTTCAGGCACTTAACATGGTTCAAATGTATAGTCTATTCAACCCCAAGGGCAACCTTGATTTAATATTTTGTGTCTAGACATGGAAGGATGAAACAACAAACAGATAAGGTAGAGTATACAGTCGTGGCCAAAAGTTTTGAGAATGACACAAATGTTAATTTCCACAAAGTTTGCTGCTTCAGTGTCTTTCGATATTTTTGTCAGATGTTACTATGGAATACTGAAGTATAATTACGAGCATTTCATAAGTCTCAAAGGCTTTTATTGACAATTACATGAAGCTGATTGTCACGCCCTGGCCTTAGTTATCTTTGTTTTCTTTCTTATTTTAGTTAGGTCAGAGTGTGACATGAGGAATGTATGTGTTTTTGTATGTTTAATGGGGCAGTGTCTTGAATATGTGTTTTGTATGTCTATGGCTGCCTAGATTGGTTCTCAATTAGAGGCAGCTGTTGTTCATTTGTCTCTGATTGAGAGCTATATTTAGGCAGCCATATTCATTGGGTATTTTGTGGGTAATTGTCTATGTCTAACGTTAGTAGCTTGTATATACACTTTCGTTTGTAGCTTCACGGTCGTTTGTTGTTTTGTTTAGTTTTGTAAAAGTGTTCGTTTCGTGTTTCATCTTCTCTAATAAAAGAAGATGTATTTGTATCACGCTGCGCCTTGGTCCTCTCTTTCACGTAACGACGATCGTGACACTGATGCAAAGAGTCAATATTTGCAGTGTTGACCTTTCTTTTAATTACCTTCTGGGCCACATCCTGACTGATGGCAGCCCATTCTTGCATAATCAATGCTGGGGTTTTTGTTTGTCCACCCGCCTCTTGAGTATTGACCACATGTTCTCAATAGGATTAAGGTCTGAAGGTCTGGGGAGTTTCCTGGCCATGGACCCAAAATATCGATGTTTTGTTCTCCGAGCCACTTAGTTATCACTTTTGCCTTATGGCAAGGTGCTCCATCATGCTGGAAAAGGTATTGTTAGTCACCAAACTGTTCCTGGATGTGTTGGTACCATTCATTATTCATGGCTGTGTTAGGCAAAATTGTGAGTGAGCACACTCCCGTGGCTGAGAAGCAACCCCACACATGAATGGTCTCAGGATGCTTTACTGATGGCATGACACAGGACTGATGGTAGCGCTCACCTTGTCCTCTCCAGACAAGCTTTTTTCCGGATGCCCCAAACAATCGGAAAGGGGATTCATCAGAGAAAATGACTTTACCCCAGTCCTCAGCAGTCCAATCCCTGTACCTTTTGCAGAACATCAGTCTGTCCCTGATGTTTTTCCTGGAGAGAAGTGGCTTCTTTGCTGCCCTTCTTGACACCAGGCCATCCTCCAAAAGTCTTCACCTCACTGTGCATGCAGATGCACTCACACCTGCCTGCCGCCATTCCTGAGCTCTGTACTGGTGGTGCCCCGATCCCACAGCTGAATCAACTTTAGGAGATGGTCCTGGTGCTTGCTGGACTTTCTTGGGCGCCCTGAAGCCTTCTTCACAACAATTGAACCGCTCTCCATGAAGTTCTTGATGATCCGATAAATGGTTGATTTAGGTGCAATCTTACTGGCAGCTATATCCTTGCCTGTGATGCCCTTTTTGTGCAAAGCAATGATGACGACACGTGTTTCCTTGCAGGTAACCATGCTTGATAGAGGAAGAACAATGATTCCAAGCACCACCCTCCTTTTGAAGCTTCCAGTCTGTTATTCGAACTCAATCAGCATGACAGAGTGATCTCCAGCCTTGTCCTCGTCAACACTCACACCTGTGTTAATGAGAGAATTACTGACATGATGTCAGCTGGTTCTTTTGTGGCAGGGCTGAAATGCAGTGGCATTTTTTGGGGGGGATTCATTTCATGGCAAAGAGGGATTTTGCAATTAATTGCAATTCATCTGATCACTCTTCATAACATTCTGGAGTAAATGCAAATTGCCATCATACAAACTGAGGCAGCAGACTTTGTGAAAATTAATATTTGTTTAATTCTCAAAACTTATGGCCACGACTGTACACTGAATGTACAAAATGTAAAGAAAAATCCTTCCTAATATTGAGTTGCACCACCCTTTGCCCTCAGAGCATCTTCAATTCGGGAGGGCATGGACTCTACAAAATGTTGAAAGCGTTCTACAGGGATGCTGGCCAATGTTGACTTTAATGCTTCCCACAGTTGTGTCAAGTTGGTTGGATGTCCTTTGGGTGGTGGAGTATTCTTGATACAAACTGGAAACTGTTAAGTGTGAAAAACCCAGCAGCATTGCAGTTCTTGACACTTTCAAACCGGTGAGCCTGGCACCTACTACCATACCCCGTTCAAAGGCATTTAAATGTTTTGTCTTGCCCGTTCACCCTCTGAATTGCACACATATACAATCAATTGTCTCAAGGCTTAAAAATCCTTTAACCTGTCGCTTCCCCTTTATTTACACTGATTGAAGTGGGTTTATCAGATGACATCAATAAGGGATCATAGCCTTCACCTGGATTAACATGTTCAGTGTATGTCACGGAAAGAGCTGTTATGTTTGGCAAGGGTTGCCTTCCAGAGAGACATCAGAGAATGTAACATTCTCGGTTTCAAGGAAACACGGCTCACTCGGGATACGTTATCAGAGCCACCCGGTATGTTCACGCATCGCGTCGACAGAAATAAACATCTCTCTGGTAAGAAGAAGGGTGGGGGTGTATGCCTTATGATTAACGAGTCGTGGTGTGATCATAACAACATACAGGAACTCAAGTCCTTTTGTTCACCTGACCTAGAATTCCTTACAATCAAATGGCGACCGCATTATCTACCAAGAGAATTCTCTTCGATCATAATCACAGCCGTGTATATCCCCCAAGCAGATACCTCGATGGCCCTGGAAGAACTTCATTGGACTCTATGTAAACTGGAAACCACATATCCTGAGGCTGCATTTATTGTAACTGGGGATTTTAACAAAGCTAATCTGAAAACAAGGCTCCCGAAATTTTATCAGCATATCGAATGCGTGACCCGGCTGGCAGCATTCTGGATCATTGCTACTCTAACTTCCACGACGCATACAAAGCCCTCCCTCACCCTCCTTTCGGCAAATCTGACCACGACTCCATTTTGTTGCTCCCAGCCTATAGACAGAAACTCAAACAGGAAACGCCCATGCTCAGTTCTGTTCAATGCTGGTCCGAGCAATCTGATTCCACGCTTCAAGATTGCTTCGATCACGTGGACTGGGATATGTTCCAGATAGCCTCAGACAACAACATTGATGTATACACTGATTCGGTGAGTGAGTTTATTAGCAAGTGCATTGGTGATGTTGTACCCACGGTGACTATTAAAACCTTCCCCATCCAGAAACCGTGGATTGATGGCAGCATTCGCACAAAACTGAAAGCGCGAACCACTGCTTTTAATCATGGCAAGGCGACCGGAAACATGACCGAATACAAACAGTGTAGCTATTCCCTCCGCAAGGCAAACAAACAAGCTAAGCGTCAGTATGGAGACAAAGTAGAGTCGCAATTCCACGGCTCAGGCATGAGACGTATGTGGCAGGGTCTATAGTCAATCACGGATTACAAAAAGAAAACCAGCCCCGTCGCGGACACCGACGTCTTGCTCCCAGATAAACTAAACAACTTCTTTGCTTTGAGGCCCGCTACCAAAACCTACAGGCTCTCCTTCACCGCAACCAACGTGAGTAAAACATTTAAACGTGTTAACCCTCGCAAGGCTACCGGCCCAGACGGCATCCCTAGCTGTGTCCTCAGAGCATGCGCATACCAGCTGGCTGGTGTGTTTACGGACATATTTAATCAATCCCTATCCCAGTCTGCTGTTCCCACATGCTTCAAGAGGGCCACCATTGTTCCTGTTCCCAAGAAAGCTAAGGTAACTGAGCTAAACGACTATCGCCCCGTAGCACCCACTTCTGTCATCATGAAGTGCTTGAGAGACTAGTCAAGGATCATATCACTTCCACCCTACCTGACACCCTAGACCCACTCCAATTTGCTTACCGCCTCAATAGGTCCACAGACGACGCAATCGCAATCACACTGCACACTACCCTAACCCATCTGGACAAGAGGAATACCTATGTAAGAATGCTGTTCATCGATTACAGCTCAGAATTCTACACCATAGTACCCTCCAAACTCATCATTAAGCTACAGGGAGGAGGTGAGGGCCCTCGGAGTGTGGTGTCAGGAAAATAACCTCACACTCAACATCAACAAAACAAAGGAGATGATCGTGGACTTCAGAAAATAGCAGAGGGAGCACCCCCCTATCCACATAGACGGGACAGTAGTGGAGAAGGTGGAAAGTTTTAAGTTCCTCAGCGTACACATCACGGACAAACTGAATTGGTCCACTCACACAGACAGCGTGGTGAAGAAGGCGCAACAGCGCCTCTTCAACCTCAGGAGACTGAAGAAATTTGGCTTTTCACCGAAAACACTCACACACTTTTACAGATGCACAATCGAGAGCATCCAGTCAGGCTGTATCACCGCCTGGTACAGCAACTGCTCCGCCCACAACCGTAAGGCTCTCCAGAGGGTAGTGAGGTCTGCACAACGCATCACCGGGGGCAAACTACCTGCCCTCCAGGACACCTACACCACCCGATGTCACAGGAAGGCCAAAAAGATCATCAATGACAACCACCCGAGCCACTGCCTGTTCACCCCGCTATCATCCAGAAGGCGAGGTCAGTACAGGTGCATCAAAGCTGGGACCGAGAGACTGAAAAACAGCTTCTATCTCAAGGCCATCAGACTGTTAAACAGCCATCACTAACATTGAGTGGCTGCTGCCAACATACTGACTCAAATCTCTAGCCACTTTAATAATGAAAAATTGGATGTAATAAATGTATCACTAGTCACTTTAAACAATGCCACTTTATATCATGTTTACATACCCTACATTAATCATCTCATATGTATATACTGTACTCTATACCATCTACAGCATCTTGCCTATGCCTCACGGTCATCGCTCATCCATATATTTATATGTACATATTCTTATTCATTCCTTTACACTTGTGTGAATAAGGTAGTTGTTGTGAAATTGTTAGATCACTTGTCAGATATTCCTGCACGGTCAGAACTTGAAGCACAAGCATTTCGCATTAACATCTGCTAACCATGTGTATGTGACCAATACAATTTGATTTGATTTGATTTGTTTGATTGACCAATCATGGGAAACAGTGTTTAAACCCTTTACAATGAGTTATTTAGATTTTTACAAATTATCTTTGAAAGACAGGGTCCTGAAAAAGGGACTATATATATATATATATATATTCAAAAATAAATATAAAATGTCATTCTTATTCTAAAGGACAAGTAGCTGGCCTATGCGGCCTGGTTGGAAAAACGAAAAAAAGAACAATAATATTAGTGTGATGAATATACTTCATAGTAAAATTACAAAATGTAATTAATAAATGATTCTGAGAAAGAAAAAGCAGTTTTGTGTTAACTAAACACTCAGCAGCAAGGTGATTGAACAAACTGTCCCTTATGAGGCGAATGGTCCCTTTGTGAGCTAGCATTATGAATAGCATCAGCAGGTGGAGAGCGAGAGAGTGATTGTCTACTATTGTTTACCCTCCTCTTGTTGGTTTGACTACAGCTGCATACAAACTACCTCATCACCATCCCACTCAATTGAAGTTAATGAGTGTCAAGAGGGTCTCACTGGAGAGTCAAGGACTCCTTTATTAAACCGTCAAACTGTACAGAGAAGACAATGTGTTTCAAAAAGGGAGGCAGGGGCAGTGTTTGTGAAGTAAAAGTGGTTAAAATGTGGACTACTAGAGATTGTTAGTATGGATACTCTAAAAAAAATCTCCTTTCTGTTTCTGACCTGCTCAAATTGGAATTGTACTTCACAGCAGACAAACCCCACATCTATTATATATATATTTTTTTTTTTAACCTTTATTGAACTATTGGAGCTACGTCACAAATTACAACCTATTCCCTATGGACCCTGGTCAAAAGTAGTGCTCTAGGGAATAGGGTCCCGGAGCCACTTGGGTTGTCGCCTTAGAGGTTGTTGAAGTGGGGTTCTTAACTTCCCACTTCTATAGGAGGCCCTATTTCTTTCTTAAGGATAAAACGTATCTTCAACTTAGTGAGGGATGGGGAGTTAAGTGAGGAGAAAGACAAAGCCCACTGTCATCCCACCATGCACACCTCATGCTAAATCGGCCTCCCACCTGCTCCGTCCTCTTAGAGGCTCTGACACCCCTCACATGACTTCCGACCTCGGAGTGACCCTTGAAAGTCAGTAAGAGGGTCGGGGAGATGAGGGGACCCACACTGATCCCAATGGAGACCTTGCCATTGTTCCCTCTGCGCAATCCCTCCCCTTCCGTGTATCACTTTTACCCCTGCTGCCGTTGCTGTTCTTCTCTTTTGTCTGTCTACAACCTTTGGCTTCAGTCTGGGAAAGACAGCACAAACAGATCTGGAACCAGGCTAGCTTCAGCCTCGGAGATTAGGAGTTTTTGACAGACTGAAAAATCAACAAAGAGGAGTGGAACAACAAGTCTTTCAGAGAAATGATGCAACAGCACCCTCTTATGCAAACCCAAATCCTACCAGAGGAAATACTATTTTTTGACTTTTCATTTTATTATACTGAATGAAGTATCTTTGAATAGGTTTTAGCTTGTTTTCTTCTAAGATGGCAAGCCGATAAGAAAAAGAGGGAAAGACAGAAGGAAGGATGAGGGAGAGAGAGAGAAACAGAATCACTACTCTTCAATGAATTATTTGAGGATGTGTCAGTGGTGTAGAGAGGAGCAGGCAGGAGGCAGTCGCAGGTTTAGAACTACTGAATTAATTTAAGCACCATGGATCAAAGCGGGACGAAACCCAAACGCTGTTGTGCTCAGAATATCTCTTCGTAAACAAAAAGGCACAGGGCCAACCCAAAGTGGAAAATATAAAGTACTCAGGAAATAGTAGGAGCGATTCTCCTCAGGAAAACAAGCAACATTTACAATGACCAATAAAGACAAATGGCAGAGGGAGTGTATATATACAGTGATAGAGTGGGATTGGAACCAGGTGTGTGTAGTGATGACGAGACAAGTCTGGGGTTGATGAGGGACGGGCGTTTGCCAGCAGCAGGTCCGGCAGCAGCTAGAAGGCCGGCGACACCGAACACCTGAGCGGGACTAGAGGGGGAGCCAAAGCGAAGGCTGGTGTGACAGGATTATGTTCTCTCGAGTTTTGAGGGTAGGATAAATACTGTATTGCAATCACTATGGCTTCTTCGCTTCCAGGTTACTGTATTATCAGTTTTGAAAGAATGTATTGATTCATAAGCATGGCCTTTCTTAGAGTGTTGGAAAGGGGGATTTTCATTAGATACTGTATTGACTTGTGATTCTGCAATACAGTAAGAAACTTAGCATAGACCACCACAAAATCAACGAAGGTGGTGAGGCTATTGATATTCTAAATACATGTATGCTTTTGAAATTGAATGAGATTCAAAATGGGTTGACTTGGAGCAATTGGCTCTGTCAAATCTAAATTGATTTGTAAGTTCTGTATACTTGGTGGGAAAGCAAATGATTTTCAACTGACTCTTGGAGAGGGTAAGAAATTCCACCGCAAGCAATTGCTGAAATTTTCATCGATGCAATCAAAAGGGCTTACCTATCAAGTATCTAATCAACCGTGAATCCTCATTAATATTCATTCACTTCATTATCAGTCTGGACATGGCTCCTAGTCTCAAACAAACAAATGTGGGGATGCATACCGTAGTGTATACACGTGAACACACACACACATCTCAGAAAAAATGTCACCCAATTAAAATGCCTTGGAGAGCAGATGATTCCTGGTTGTCTCTGGTTGTCTCTCAAATGCCACCTTATTCCCTATATAGTGCACTACTTTTGAACCAGAGCCCTATGCGCCCTAGTCAAAAGTAGCGCACTATATAGAAAATAGAGTGCCATTTGGAACACAATCTCTTTCTCTCCCATTAGATATACTCAAATAACTGCCATCACCGTCTGAAGCAGCACTTGTCATTCCATAGAGAGGGAAAGAGAGAGGGAAACCTATCTCAATAGGTTGAGCTTCTGCAATAATCTTCAAATCAGCCACTGCATAGTAATTACCCCACTGTCTATGTCTCAAATGGCACCCTATTCCCTATTTAGTGCACTAATTTTGACCAGAGCCTTCTAGTGCACTATCTAAGAAATAGGGTGCCATTTGGGATGCCTAAGCTCATTCAGTGTAGTCCACATTGTAAATGTGATAAGGATCTCAAGGAGGCAGTCGACCTTGTGCAGTGTGTGTTGTCTACGTTTAATCAGCTAAATCTAATCTATTAAATCAAATAATATCAAATATGAAGTATTCAGAGAGACAAACACAACTATACTGACGTGTTTTGTCTGTCGTCAATTATATGCAGTAATATGAGCAATTCTATGACAAAGCAATGAGGAGAAGAGGTGTGGGTGTAAACAACTAGAAACTGGAAGAAAATCACTTGCAGTCGAATGACCAAAGTGCCCTTTAGTGAACTCATGGGTGGAATGTTGTTCATATTTTTTATAATTTCATAATTAAAAAAACATTTTAAAAAATTGAAAAAATCTGGTGTTTCTTTGTCAAATGGTTTTGTCATATTTCAGTCGTCTGTGATGTATATAAAGTGTAATATTGGGATGCAAACTCAAAATGTAATACATTTCAACTCTATATTTGTCATGGTACAGGTGTCTTCATTTCGTTGAGCCCCTAATCGTGTGTGTTAGGTCTATAGTTTCCAAAGTTGATTTGTTAAAGACTACCAAGAAAAACTTTGACCCTGATTTAACCCACTACAGGAAAAGGTTAATTGATCGATTGGTATGCAGTCAGTCTCAGTATCCTAGCTTCAGAAACACACACACACACACACACACACACACACACACACACACACACACACACACACACACACACACACACACACACACACACACACACACACACACACACACACACACACACACACACACACACACACACCCCCCTTCAATCACTGTAGATTCTAACAGAGCCAATGGGCTTTCTCTATGTCTGTGTGGATGTCTGCCTGTGTTTGTATAATAGACATGGGTTGAGGCCACTTGGCTTATCCTGTTGTACAGACAGTCACAGTCAGAGTCACAGGTGGAATGTATCAGTGAGCTACAGAAGGCCCCTACAGCTATCCGCTGTGGTCGGTAGGGCCAATCCAATCTGTTTTGGTTCAGTGGGCTCCTACACACAAACACTCATGCATGTACGTGTCACACACACACACATGTTCCTCTGGTCGCTTGCACACACAACCAGATAGAGACACAGAGACCCACACACACCGAGACTCTCTCTCAGTCAGAAGTGGAGAAGTATGGTAGGCTCAGCAATCCACCATTTCCTACACTGCACTGCTTAGACTAAAGCCTCAGGACACACACACAGGATTTGTGGGCTTTTAACCCAGCAATCTAACATTGAAACACTGTATCCCATCAGGCCTGGGCAAAAATGAGAAAATACAATGAGAAAATACCATAAAGATCAACGTGTCAGTATTTACTACAAAACGTATTTATTTATTTAATTAAAATACATGCATTTTGTATTTTAAAATACAGAAATACATTTGCAAGTAGCTGGCCCGATCAGCAACAATATTCTCAGTATGTGACAGAAACGTTTTACTTGCTATGACTGTGAAATGTTGTTTGTCTACCTTAGTTGAATGCACTGACTGTAGGTCACTCTGGATAACAGTGTTTGCTGACCTAAATGTAAATGGACAGTATATGTGACAATAAACATACCCAAATGAACTGCAAAGCACACTGGGTATTACTATTGGTCTTGTTTCGGGGCAGAGATCAGAGTAAAACTCCGCGTGCTTTGCAATTGTTAATTTTTACATATACATTTACTTCACTTAATGTAATACTAAAAATAACATAAGGTAGAACAAAAACACACAAGAAATAAAAATGAGAAGAACACGAGAAAGTAAGTAAGCTATATATCATGAGGTAGTCACCTGGAATGCATTTCAATTAACAGGTGTGCCTTGTTAAAAGTACATTTGTGAAATTTCTTTCCTTCTTAATGCGTTTGAGCCAGTCAGAGGTGTGATGACAAGGTAAGGTTGGTATACAGAAGCTAGCACTATTTGGTAAAAGATTAAGTCCATATTATGGCAAGAACAGCTCAAATAAGCAAAGAAACGACAGTCCATCATTACTTTAAGACATGAAGATCAGTCAATGCGGAACATTTGAACGTTTCTTCAAGTGCAGTCACAAAAACCATCAAGCGCTATGATGAAACTAGCTCTCATGAGGACCCCCACTGGGAATGGAAGACCCAGAGTTACCTCTGCTGCAGAGGATACGTTCATTAGAGTTACCAGTCTCTGAAATTGCAGCCCATAAAAGGCTTCACAGAGTTCAAGTAACAGCCACATCTCAACATCAACTGTTCAGAGGAGACCGTTTGAATCAGGCCTTCACGGTGGAATTGCTGCAAAGAAACCACTACTAAAGGACACTAATAAGAAGAAGAGACTTACTTGGGCCAATAAACACGAGCAATGGCTATTAGACCGGTGGAAATCTGTCCTTTGGTCTGATGAGTCCAAATTTGAGTTTTTGGTTCCAACCACCATGTCTTTCTGAGACGCAGAGTAGCTGAATGGATGATCTCTCCATGTGTGGTTTCCAACGTGAAGCATGGAGGAGGAGGTGTGATGGTGTGGGGGTGCTTCGCTGGTGAAACTGTCTGTGATTTATTTAGAATTCAAGGCACACTAAACCAGCATGACTACCACAGCATTCTGCAGTGATAGGCCATTCCATCTGGTTTGCGCTCAGTGGAACTATCATTTGTTTTTCAACAGGACAATGACCCAAAACACACCTCCAGGCTGTGTAAGGGCTATTTGGCCAAGAAGGAGAGTGATGGAGAGCTGCATCAGATGACATGGCCTCCACAATCACCCAACCTCTGCCCAAGTGAAATGGTTTGGGATGAGTTAGACCGCAGAGTGAAGGAAACGCAGTCAACAAGTACTCAGCATACGTGGGAACTCCTTCAAGACTGTTGGAAAAGCATTCCAGGTGACTACCTCATGAAGCTGCCAAGAGTGTGAAAAGATGTCATCAAGGCAAAGGGTTATTTATTCAGTGATAACTTATCCAGTGATAACTTCAGTGATAACTTATCCAGTGATAACTTATTCAGTGATAACTTATTCAGTGATAATTTATTCAGTGATAACTTATTCAGTGATAACTTCAGTGATAACTTATCCAGTGATAACTTCAGTGGTAACTTATTCAGTGATAACTTCAGTGATAACTTATCCAGTGATAACTTCAGTGATAACTTATTCAGTGATAACTTCAGTGATAACTTCAGTGATAACTTATCCAGTGATAACGTATCCAGTGATAACTTCAGTGATAACTTATTCAGTGATAACTTCAGTGATAACTCATCCAGTGATAACTTCAGTGATAACTTATCCAGTGATAACTTCAGTGATAACTCATCCAGTGATAACTTCAGTGATAACTCATCCAGTGATAACTTCAGTGATAACTTATCCGGTGATAACTTCAGTGATAACTTATTCAGTGATAACTTCAGTGATAACTTCAGTGATAACTTATCCAGTGATAGCTTCAGTGATAACTTATTCAGTGATAACTTCAGAATACATAGGTTCCACAGTCTGTTCCACAGAAAACACCGCTGCCACCAATGTAACGCGCCATTTAGAGGGTTCGGAAAGTGGAGCGTCAACTATAATGAGAGTAAAGACCAGACAGAGGCAGCAATGCAGTACCGCTACAACACGTGACTTTATTCGTGACCGGTAATCACCATCTCAATTATCTCGCGTGACACACCCCAATTTATAGGCACTCGCCAGGCAGCCGCATTGCTAAATCAATCACTATCATCCAAATCTTACAATAATACAGAGTACATTTGAGTAATCTTGGGAGTCATTGTTATTATATAACTACCAAATCACCCGGTATAAATCATCAAACTGAGCTATGCTGCGTTCATTACAGTGTGATCTTTCAGATGGTGTTGTGACTATTTTCTTCTCGATTATTTGTTTAATTTTAGCTCGACGGCTGTATGGGAAAGATTTGTTAAGTAGGAAGACGCACGCACACGCACGCACCCAGATAGGATTGAACAGGGCACATCTCTAGGGTGTTTGTCTCTGCCTCAATACAACATTGTCTCCCACTGTAATTGAACGTTAATCCTTGTCTGATAATAATCTAATATACATTCACATTCGATGGGGATTTGATGGTGATGGTGACGATTTGACAGCACTAGGCAACAGTTTAGATAGCCGAGGTGACGAATAACACGTGGCTTGACACTGCTTCTCTATTCTACTAAGCTCTTTTCTTGGCATTGCATTCATTCCCTGTTGCTGTGGAGTGGATTGGACATTTACAGATAGAAATTGACCCTAAAGAACATCACCAAGATGCAATTAGAGTGAAATGGTATTTCGGAGACTGATTATATGTTACACACCTACTCTACAACCAGCATAGAAGTGATAGGCTGAATGCTTAGTGACAGAAGCAGCAGTAAATTACAGCATGAGAATATTATTTGCGGCCTAGAAATTGAAAATGTATTGTGGACAAAGTAGGCCTTAATCCAAAGCTTAGGGAGTTAAAGTTCAGATGGGGACTCCGATGCTCTTGTCACAAACTCATATGATTTAATTCCCTTTAAATGCATTTAAATGTTTCAATGAAATGCGCAAACAACTTGACCAAACATTTCTTCAACTCATGGTTAGAGTTTGTGCAGAGAAATTACTCATGATACTGGCAAAAGGGGAAAATAATAACAATATCTACACTATGAGGAATTAATGACTAAATACAGTATATGGGGATATAAAAACACGCCCAAACAATGTATTAACACTAATTTACCCATTTGCAATCTTCAAATCAAGCTTTATTTATACTGCACATTTCAGACATGGAATGAAACACATTGTGCTTTACAGGAAGAAAAAAAACAATGAAAATAAAACTAAAATATTTACTACACAACAAACATAAGATAAAAAAACAAAGAATAACAATAAAAATGTAACGGCTAAAAATCACCCTAAGGAAAAGAAAAGCTAAAAAGGTGTATTACGATCTCTTTTAAAAATGTCTATTTTCGGCCCCCCTCAGGTTCTCTGGCAGGATATTCCAGAGGCTGGGGGCATAGTAACTAAAGCCTGCCTCTCTATGCTTCTTGGTCCTGGGCTTTGAATGTGATGTTCAGGTGCACATGAACACCCACGAGAAACACATTTTGTTTATTTGTTTAAGTATGTACATTAGTCTCAGCCAAACTCCAGAGTTCCTCTGTCTGTCTTTGTCTACCTGTCACCTGTGCCTGTTGGGGGCATTAGATGTTTATTTGAGCTAACCCCCCAGGCTAACCCCCCAGGCTCAATCGCTATGTTCAGAGACAGAACCAACTGATCGATGAGATTATATTCTTATTATTATATTGAACTTTAGTTTAAGAAGTGGGGGAGGTATGACCTCCCGAGTGGCGCAGCGGTTCAAGGCACTGCATCTCAGTGCTAGCTGTGTCACTATAGATCCTGGTTCGATTCCAGGCTGTGTCGCAGCCGGCCGCGACCGGGAGACCCATGAGGCGGTGCACAATTTGCCCAGCGTCGTCTGAGGTTAGGGGTTTGGCCGGCTGGGATGTCCTTGTCCCATCGCGCTCTAGCGACTCCTGTGGTGGGCCGGGCGCATGCACGCTGACACGGTCGCCAGGTGTACATGTACAGTGTTTCTTCCGACACATTGGTGTGGATGACTTCCGGGTTAAGCGAGCATTGTGTCAAGGAAGCAGTGTGGCTTGGCGGGGTCGTGTTTCGGAGGAGCACGGCTCTTGACCGTCGCCTCTCCCGAGTCCGTACGGGAGTTGGAGCGATGGGACAAGACTGTAACTACCAATTGGGGAGAAAAATACAATTAGGATAAACACTCCAAACAGTCTACCCAACTGCTTGAAGGCATCCACATGGTCCTAAAACACACCGTTGCCTCGATTTGTATCACATTCCAAGGATAAAACTGGGGGGGGGGCAAAAATGCAATTTCACAATGTGGGGGGGACATGTCAGTGAAAGTTGCGCCCCTGATTTATATAGTCTACAGTGTAGATATGTTGTAAATGTTCTGATGATCTTTAACTTCACCTGGAAGCAACTTTGCACTGTTAGTAAACTGGACATTTTACACCTGATCCTACTGCCTCCTGCTACTCTGGTGCCATTAAAGGGGCAATTTAGAATTGGTACATACATTTTTCTACTTTAAAACTAATCATATATAGCCATTGATTATTGAATAATATAACTTAGTTCAACTGCCTTACCCCATGAGAACACAAAATATAAGTGTGAGCGTAGGTTTGGTGTATTTCTGCTCTTTCTTCACTACGTCTGTGTAATGACAACTAAAACTCAACGACATCCTTCTCTTATTCTCTCTTTCTTTCCCTCTTTCTCTCCAATTGCCTGTCACTCTAGACATCCTTCTTTTTCCTTATTCTCTCTTTCGTTCCCTCTTTCTCTCCAATTGCCTGTCACTCTAGACATCCTTCTCTTTCCTTATTCTCTCTTTCGTTCCCTCTTTCTCTCCAATCGCCTGTCACTCTATTTTTTATGAACTTGTACTTAAAGGAGCAATCTGCAGTTCAAACAATAGCGAAGTGTCACACCGCCACTGATTTGGTAAATATGGTAGCTGAGGAATGGGGCTGGAGAGATGTAACAACTCTCAAATTCATAGACAGAGATATGGGGGCAATAACTGACCATCCACGAGGTCAGAATTACAGTTTGAGCTATGTTTTGAGGCTATACAGTGTTTGTTTACAGTTACTTTGTTTTCAAACAAAGGAGTCAAACAAGCTTACATTTTAGGTTCTGATGGGATAAGACAATTGAACTAAGCTCCTGAGGCTTTTATCAACTATATTCTTCAATATATAATGTGTATATCATTCATTTAAAAATCAAAAAATGTACATAGCAATCACAGATTGCCCCGTTAAGCAAGGGCAGCCAGAATTGCTAATTATAATCCATGTCTGTTTTTAATTTTAGAGTTAGAGCTCGGGTCCTTTGAAAATGTGAAAAGGCAAGCAGCCTGAGGCACTATAGGTTCTTGGACTGTATATAAAATACTATTATAAAAATGCAGTAGAGTTGTGCCCTTGCCTTTACTAATAGTTTGGACATTACTTTTTCGAAGGTAGCAGCTACATTTAAAAAGTTATTTCTTAATGAGCGTAAGTGATTGCATTAGGGATTTGAAGAATAAACACTGGTCTGATTTACTTTTTTGATTGAATTACATCAGTGCCTCTTGTCTCACCTTAGAACAAATAAAGAAATAATATAAATATCCACTAGGTGGCAGAAAACTCTCAGAAAATGATGAAGACGATCCCAAAAATAGCAAACCACACAAATCACATTGCTGTATTACTTCAAATGTATCATCTAGCCAGTAAATATACTATACATTAACATGATAATTTCATAGAAGGTGGTGAAAATTAAATTGAACCAAAAAAAGGTTTGGTCATAAAGGTTCTTAAATCATAACACTCCCTCAATCTGTAAGTAGTTGGGTTGTTAGTGGCCATATTAGTGGGTATGTACTGTATCTTGATTGAACAATTCAAATCAATGCACTGTGGAGTTTCTAAGAGGGCAATAACGACCAGAGCGTGCAATTCAACATGGTGTAGGATGTTGAGGTGTAAAATATTACGTTTCATGTGTTCCAGGGCCCTTTTATATCTACACTGAGTGGACAAAACATTATGAACATCTACTATTTCCATTACATAGACCGATCAGGTGAATCCAGGTGAAAGCTAAGATCCCTTATTGATATCAACTTGACAGAACTGTGGGAAATGTCTGCATCCCAAATGGCATCCTATTCTTCTAGCGCACTACTTTTGATCAGGGCCCATTGTGTACTATACAGGAAAAGTGCCATTTGGGACATGTCTACAATGACTGATGTTGCATTTGACCTGAAGTAGCCTCCTTCCTCCTATCCTCCTTCTACCCCCCCCCCCCCCTTCCTTCCATCCTTCCCAATGACTAATGACCCTCCCTTGACATGTGAACAGGACATGTTTTCACGACTTCTAGTCTAAAAAAAACAATAAAACGGAAGACTATATCATTTCATGCCTTCTAGTCATCCGAGGTAAAACAAACTTTTCCATGGTTTATCTGCTGTCATTAATTTATGGGGCTCTTATTCCAGGCCGACAGCCATATTGAATATCTCAAGTCCTTATAAGAGGGGGGTTCCATAAATCAATGTTCTCTAGGATACACAAGAGGGCAGGAGAGATTTATAAGAGCAAGCAGAGGGGAGATGAGTGGCTGTGAAGGGCGAATGGATCATTCAATAGGAAACACATGGTTTGTGAACATCCAGTTTAAATGCCTTTAACTTTTACTGCAGTGGGCTAAATCAGGGTCACACAGAGTGTTTCTTGGTAGTCTTAAACAAATCTACTTTGAAACAAAAGTATACACCTCACACACATGGTTATGGGCTTTAGAAAAAGAAGACATTTGTACCATGTCAGATATGGAGTTGAAATGTATTCAATTTGAGTTTGCATCCCAATATGACACTTTATATACATCGTAGACGACTGAAATGTAACAAAACCGTTTGACATTTAATATTAATAACATTCCACCCATGAGGCCAGTAGAGGGTGATTAGGTCATTTGACTGCAGGAAAGGGTTTTAATCTCCCAATAATATGAATATGATGTACTACAATATGTATAAAGGCAACATTTCTGAAAATGTATGGAGTTTTACCTGTTGCCAGTGAGTCAGAGGGGCGGGGACATTTTTACTTTCGCTCAAATGTAGAAAAACAAGAGGGAAAAGACATGTTATGGCACTCAGCTGAAATAACACCTCACACATGAGAGAACATATTGTTCTCAAAACAATGTTTAGTAATACGATCTGGATCACATCAAAGCACACAAAAGACAAGACTTTCTGTCAAACTGGAAGCTATGTTTTTCCAAGCATTCTATTTACTGTCAAGTCTCTCTTAAAACAAAAGCTTACCGTCAGTTCTGTTGATTCTTATGGCCATTCTGTCCACTCCAAGTACAATCTGTGGTGAAATAAAGTCAAATAAAGTAAATAGCCGTGGAAAGGTGTCAGGTGAAGATACGTGTGTCTGTGTAAATACACACTCCGTCACCCTACCTCTTTCAGTATGAAGAGAGGCAGTTTAAAGCGTAAGATATCACTTTGCCCTGTTCAGTGAAGACAATGAAAGCTTTCAAACATTCTTTTAACTCTATGTGTACATCCCAAATGGCACCCTATTCCATATATAATGCACTACTTTTGACCAGAGCCCCATGAGCCTTTATGGCCCTGGTCAAAAGTAGTGCCCTATATAGGTGATAGAGTATAATTTGAAACATAGCCTATAAAACCTCACAGATATGTTCTGATTGCTTTACTGTATTTTATTTCGTAGTATTATTGTAATTTTTTAGGGAGGCGGATCAGCTTTAATATTGCAAATAGAGTGTGGCTTCTATCAATGTAACTTACTGCATTTCTTTCCACAGACCAAAAGACCACTGAGCTCAAAAAATGTGACTACAGTAAGAGGAGGAGTAAGTGAATATGATCAATGTAAAATTGAAGAGGCACTCTGCTCGTAACTTGGCCTTGGTCCTGACTGGGCTCTCCAGCGAGCACTGCTTTCATACCTGTAGCTGCTCCATCAACTCCATATCACCGTGCAACTTTTCACTTCTCATAAAGATCAGCACATACTGTCCTTATAAGGCTGCAGGTAAAGCTATGGTCAAATAAAGGTCAACTAGATGGGAGCTAAAGCTTGTAGTCAGAGGCTGGCATCAACACCTGCTGTAGGCTCGGTCCTTGTACTTCAATGCAACATTGTCAGAGGAGGAGCAGGAAGCTCAGTTTCCAATAGGAGAACATACAGAGGGGACGCCCACTGCTGATCCATTCAGAAAAGCACCATGCTTCTGCTCTCATAATTGAAAAGCCATAACATAAATAGGATATTAAAGCGCCATGCCTGCTTGAGCCCATAGAGTGGGATACCTCATCTACCCCCGTAAAGGCCCAGACCGGTGTTCAAATAGTATACGTTTTCCTTCAAATACTTTAATTGTGCTTGAGTGAACATGCATTGCGAAATGGAACCAATGGAATTGTCCAATAAGTGCAAACTCCAACATTTGACACACCAAGCTGGCTCAACCAAACACTCACAGTATTTGAAAGAAAACAAATACTATTTGAATCAAAGTCGGGTGAGGCCTGATTCCTCAGAACCAGCGCTGACGCAGGAGAGGGAGAGATAAGCACTGTCATGGCTGCCAAAATCTACGTCATGGCAACTTTTTGTGGTAAACAAGATTTCTCCAACCTCTGTTCTGAAATATCTGCCTTGAAAAGAGACATTGGGCCATAATGCTGAAAGGTCTGAGTCATTTCTGAATACAAAAATACAATCGTTTTTTGGGCTTTGAAATTTTTACTGTTAAAGAGATGGGGCTGTAATGCTGTAAAATTCCACATTTTGTAACCACATTTTGTAATAGTCCGAATTTACCATCTGTAGAGCATCTTTATACAGATTCTCATACTATATGTTGATGAGCAACTGCTTGCTAAGGTTACGGTTAGGGTTTGTGTTTGGGTTAGGTTTAGAATAAGAGTTCACGTTAGGGTTAAGGTTAGGGTTAAGGTTAGAGTTAGGGCTAGGGTTAAGGTAAGGGTAAGGGGTAAGGGTTACGTTTAGGGTTAGGATAAAGGTTAAGGTTAGGGTTAGTGCTAGGGTTAGGGTTAGTATCTAGATGGACTATTTAAATAAAGTGTTTCCAGTTTTTTTAGGCTTTGAAATGTTCATATGCTTAAAATCTTTACCTGAAAGGTCCAATGTTTGTGTCACTAAACAAAAAGGCATAGTAAAGTTGGTAGGCTTTGAACATGTTTTGTGGGACATAATTCAATATCAAATGACCACATCTCTTTTTCAACCCGAATGAAGTAATTTGTGAAACTGCAGGTTTGGTACTTACAAATTTTAAAGAGTAGCCACTTACGAGCCCACAAATGTGGATAGATGATATCAGAAGGTGCTCATGACATTAAACGGTATTCATAATAATCCTTTGCCCAATTAAAAAACACAAAGTAATCAGCCTACAGAGGTTCTGGGATTTATCCACAGCTGAGTTCTACGTGATAAACAACAATCTGGGATCTTTTATTGTTGACTGTACTATACTGACTCTGGTTTATAAATCTTCTAGTATTTTAACTTTTTGCATTGTTTGTTGGTTTGGCAATGCCACAGTTATTTGAAAATGATTATGATATTGGTTGTTCGTCTGCTCTCCTTTTTTTCTCATCCTTCTGAAGTCTAAATTACAGTGTCGTTAGCAGAAGAAGCATGTGTTGAATAAGTTTCATGACTCTGAATTGGTCGTAAAGAAACCTCAGTGTGTGTTTTCCTTATTTGGTGCGGATGAATGGATGCAGCACTCAATGTTTTTTAGTCATACTTAGTCAGGTTTCCCCCCAAAGCTCAGTGTCACATCCCAAATAGTACCCTACTGCCATAGTGCACTACTACTTGACTATAGTCTTATGTGTGCTGGTCAAAAGCAGGGTAGTATATAGGGAATAGGGTGCCATTTGGGACATGCACTAGGACTACAATGCAAAATAAAATAAAATACAAATCTGTCACAGAGAAAGGGAATGAGAATGGATAGCACAATCAAATAGGAGAAAAATGAAAGCACTGATGCTGTTGCTAACCCAGTTCAGATGTTCTGTCTCAACTGAAGAAATCTATAATAAAGACAAAATGGAGTCGATGAAAAATATACAATTCACAATGGAGTTCATTTCAGCATTAAAGCTTTCAGCCATGTATTTCCCCGATAATTGGTTGATACGAACAACCTCCATATATCATATTTATAGACATGTCCAATCCCATCTAATAGAGATGACCATGTGCTAATTCACATGTGAAGCAAATGAACCCCAGCTAACAACAAACGTTCCCACAACTTTAGAGAATGTTCCCTTAAGATTCTCATTAGGGCGTTGCCTAACGGTTTCATATGAATGGTCCAGTGATGTGCAAGAACTGGTTCTAAGAGACCATTCCCTTAATACCAAACAGAAGTAACCGAGAACGTGGTTGCCATGTGAGACCCACACACACAAACAGTGTTTTCAACATACAATGTTTTCAGCTTACATATTTTACACACTTTGACATACAGATAACTGCCAAAATAATGGAAACACTTGTGTAAATGAGAGTTATAAATTAAATTGAAAGCAGGTGCTTCCACACAGTTGTGGTTCCTGAGTTAATTAAGCAAGAAACATCCCAGCATGCTTCAGGTCATGTATAAAAATGCCCAGTTGCCTAATATTTTGGTTATTATAGGTAGAAGAAGAGGTCTCAGTGACTTTGAAAGAGGGGTCTCAAAGGAGCATAGGAGGTTTAAAGGGTGTGTGTGTGTGTGTGTCAGTCACCAGATCTCAACCAAATCGAACACTTATGGGAGATTCTGGAGACAGCATCGACAAAACATCAAATTTCTCTTGGAAGAATGGTGTTGCATCCCTCTAATAGAGTTCCAGACACACCAAAGTTGTTCTGGTGGCTCCTGGTGGCCCAACACCCTATTAACACGTTTTATGTTGGGTGTTTCCTTTACTTTGGCAGTTACCTGTACATGATTACATTGTGCATGTTCATTTACACAGTAATTATTATTCAACCTGTCTTCACCTGGGTTTTGAACTCACAACTGCTTGGTTCACGGTATTCCAATCTTCCTGCTACACCCCCATGTCTGTGTCAGTTGTCAATTAATCTCACTATTATTGATTTGATTTACCTACTTCAGCCATTTTAGGGTTTTCTGTACAGTTGTCTAATGTTGGTGGGCCATATTACTCCTTAGTCATATCGTTTTTTAACAGAGCATGCTAGCAGATACCCATAGACTTCCAGTTATTGCGCTGATGCTAGTTAGCATTGGCTTACTAAACTACCTCTAACTTCCTCTATTCTCGACACAGAGAAATACAAATTGTATCCGTGAGTTCATCTGACTCTGGAAAAGTAGATAATGGGCCTCATTGCCAAAATCCAGAAGTACCCCTTCAAAGTGTAGCAATACAGGTAAAACCAGTAATTGACACAGACATGGTGGCGTAGCAGGAAGATTGTAATGCTGTAAACCAAGAGTTTGTGAGTTCAAATCCCAGATAACGACAATAATAATTACTTCATAAATGAACATGCACAATGCAATCATGCATGTCAAAGTTTGTAAAATATGTACATTTGAAGCACTGTTTTTGAGTATCCCCAACCTTGCCAATAGACAATGAGCTATATGAATGGATCTACTTCAATGAATCGGAGAAGAAACCCATATTGATTATCCAGGCCCTAATCCCTGACACTATATAGGCTGGCACGCTGATGAGACTACGGCAAGACTAATAAACTAGATGAGCTCCGTGCAAGACTATGATGCTGCCACCACCATGCTTCACTGGGGGGGGATGGTATTCTCGGGGTGATGAAAGGTGTTGGATTTGCGCCAGACATAGTGTTTTCCTTGATGGCCAAAAAGCTCAATTTTAGTCTCATCTGACCAGAGTACCTTCTTCCATATGTTTGAGGAGTCTCCCACATACCTTTTGGAGAACACCAAACGTGTTTGCTTGTTTTTTTCTTTAAGCAATGGCTTTTTTCTGGACACTCTTCTGTAAAGCCCAGCCCTTTGGAGTGTACGGCTTAAAGTGGTCCTATGGACAGATACTCTAATCTCCACTGTGGAGCTTTTGCAGCTCCTTCAGGGTTATCTTTGGTCTCTTTGTTGCCTCTGATTAATGCCCTCCTTGCCTGGTCCTTGAGTTTTGGGGCTCTCTTGGCAGGTTTGTTGTGGTGCAATATTCTTTCCATTTTTAAATAATGGATTTAAGGGTGCTCTGTGGGATGTTCAAAGTTTAGAATATTTTTTTTTATAACCCAACCCTGATCTGTACTTTTCCACAACTTTGTCCCTGACCTGCTTGGAGAGCTCCTTGGTCTTCATGGTGCCGCTTGCTTGGTGGTGCCCCTTGCTTAGTGGTGTTGCAGACTCTGTGGCCTTTCAGAACAAATGTATGTATACTGAGATCATTTGACAGATCATATGACACTTAGATTGCACACAGGTGGACTTTATTTAACTAATTATGTGACTTACGAAGGTAATTGGTTACACCCGCTCTTATTTAGGGTCTTAGCAAAGGGGGTGAATACATATGCAAGCACAACTTTTCAGTTTTTTATTTTATAGACATTTTTGAAACAAGTACTTTTTTTCATTTCACTTCACCAATTTGGACTATTTTGTCTATGTCCATTACATGTAATCCAAATAAATATCCATTTAAATTACAGGTTGTAATGCAACAAAATAGGAAAAACATCAAGGGGGATGAATACTTTTGCAAGGCACTGTATAGCCTCATTAATTATTTTATTGTCTTACTATTTCATTTTTTATTTAGCAAATGTTTGTCTTACCTTTTAACTCTACATTGTTGGGAACGGGCTCGTAAGTAACCATTTAAAGTCTACACCTGTTGTATTCAGCGCATGTGACCAATAACATTTGATTTGGTTCACCAATCAGGGCCTTGATGGACTCAGTACCAAGGGTTGATGTGTACGCTTTATTTTTTGGGGAGAATGTTTCTTTGGGACCATCAGGCGACATCTTTAGGGACGTCCCCCGGAACAAGCCGGGAACTAGACAAAAACGTCCAGGGGACCATGATAGAGTGTCCTATGTTTTAAATGTCCTTGGACACAGGAATATTCTTGCAACAATCCAATCAACGTTCCTAGAACATTCATATCTTATTTTCCATGTTCTCTGTATTTTTGGGGTGACATTGATGAGGAAAAATAAGAAACCCGCTCACTGCTTTTGCTAGTATAACTACTCTATATTAAGCTTTACGTATCGGCCTCAAGGCATTTGCACGCACAGTGAGGCGAAGACTTTTGGAGGATGGCCTGGTGTCAAGAAGGGCAGCAAAGAAGCCAATTCTCTACAGGAAAAACATCAGGGACAGACTGATATTCTGCAAAAGGTACAGGGATTGGACTGCTGAGGACTGGGGTAAAGTCATTTTCTCTGATGAATCCCCTTTCCGATTGTTTGGGGCATCCGGAAAAAAAAGCTTGTCTGGAGAAGACAAGGTGATCGCCACCATCAGTCCTGTGTCATACCAACAGTAAAGCATCCTGAGACCATTCATTTGTGGGATTGCTTCTCAGCCAAGGGAGTTTCACAATTTTGCCTAAGAACACAGCCATGAATAAAGAATGGTACCAACACATGCTCCGAGAGCAACTTCTCCCAACCATCCAGGAACAGTTTGGTGATGAACAATGCCTTTTCCAGCATGATTCAGCACCTTACCATAAGGCAAAAGTGATAACTAAGTGGCTCGGGGAACAAAAGATCAATATTTTGGGTCCATGGCCAGGAAACTCCCCAGACCTCAATCCCATTGAGAACTTGTGGTCAATCCTCAAGAGGCGGGTGGACAAACAAATATCCACATATTCTGACAAATTCCAAGAATTGATTATGCAAGAATGGGCTGGGGTAATTTACCCCAGCCCATTCAGTCAGGATGTGGTTGATTTATCATCAAATATGATTACGTAGTGCCTGTCTTAACTGCATCAAACCGGGAAAAACTAGTTAAGCTAGAATTCCCATCCAACAGTTACAAATAAAACAGCTCCATTCGGAATAATAAGTAGTATCCTACCTGTTGGCTCTTGGTCATTGTAGCCTATCCTTCTCCTTTAACTTTTAATCCCACCATTTTAATTCCATTTTAGATATCTCCTAACTTTTGCCACACACGGAGAGGCTCAACGACTCTAGTCTATTGCCACTTTGATGACTTATGATTGGCCAACAACAAGCTGCAGGCGCCACGCTCCACTTCCATGAAAAGTAAGAGCAGCAGCATAAATGATAAAACTTCTCTCTCGCTCTTCTGCAGCAGTCGCATTCGGATCTGTACGGCCCATCTGGATAACTCAGTTAAAATGACACATACCCGAGACACGTGACAGTCTTAACAGATCAGACCCGTGACATTACTTAGAATTCTGGATCCGGGCCCGCTCGGGTCCCAGATTTGGTCTTGGGTATTCGGGTACAGGTGGATCTGTGAAGACCTCTACTTGCAATGTCCCATAAAACATGTCTAGAACATATATTCTGAGAACATGGCAACCATGTTCTGTTTGTGGTGAGGTTGATGGAATATTCTCCTAACTAACGCCAAAACATGCTAAATACGTTATCTGAAGGTTTTTGCTATCATACATAGAATGGTCCCCTAACTAAAGGAAAACTGGACACTCAAACATCAGGGGAACATTACGGGGAACATTACACAAACTTTCTCTATCCCTAGAATTGTTAGCTGGGACACCAGGGATGTGTCTTGTCCTCGCTCCCATTTAGTCACCACTCCTATACACCTTCTACATTGTGTACGTCTTGAACAATAGTAGTTGTATTAGTTGTAATAGTTGTAATAGTTCCCATCCTGACAGACACCTCGTTATGTTCACCCTGCCTTGATCAGCCTGTTGCATGATGACGAGGAACACCGTGGCCCGGTCCTAAACAACTTTGTAGAGCGGTGTGATGAATCACACTTGGTCCTCAATACCAACAAGACCAAAGAGATGTGCATAGACTTCAGGAAGCGAACAACACCTACCTCTGCAACATCTATCAAAGGTCAGAACAAAGAGATTGTAGAGGAATACAAATACCTTGGTGACCTCTTGGACAATAAACTTCAGTGGAGTAAATGTACAGACCTGATCTACAAATATAGTCAACAGAGACTGTACTTTCTCAAAAATCTGGGATCTTTTATTGTTGACTGTACTATACTGACTCTGGTTTATAAATCTTTAATAGAGTATTTTAACTTTTTATATTGTTTGTTGGTTTGGCAATGCCACTGTCAGCCAGAAAAATATGCTAAGAAGGATTATCACCACAGCAAGCAAGGTACTTGGAGTCAAACAGACAGGATTGGATGATATATTTAAGGTCAGGGCCCTAAGCAAGGCTCACAAAATCATTTTAGACCCAAGCCACCCCCTGTACTTTGAATTACTCTCCTCTGGGTGCAGGTATAGGGCACCACCCGGGAGGAAAAATAGAACTAGACAATCATTTGTGCCAGGTGTGATATCCCTCCTAAACAGCTTGGGTTAAAGTTCCTATCCACCCAGTAAAGCCAGCAAGCTAGTTTCTTTCATTGGTGTATACTGTATGTAACTGTTGTGAATTTAGTATTGACAATTTGTTGTCTACTGTATTTCATCTTTTCATACGTGAGTTCCAAATATATCTAACAGTCACCCCGGGTTGAGTTGTGATGTCAGAATGCACTCACTGTTCCAGAATGTGATTATTACGCAACAGGACAGTTAACACGCACTGCCTGCTAATTATCTATAGGCTATATTCCAAATTAGGTTTGAGGCTTTACTGAGCCGGACAAACGTCTCTGCTAGTGGAGAGCTCACACACTTCACCAATGTTTGCGCAGATCAAATCTGCAGATATTTGCGCAGTCTTGCATGAAGTGGAACATTTTCTGGCTGGCGCTCGCGTTGCCCTCCTTGTTGTTTTCCTCACAAATAATAACTTTGGACATGTGTGCGTTCCGATCAAATGTTGTAATTTCTACTGTAGACGTATACCGTATGTATGTAGCATAATGTATTTACAGTTTTATTCACATGTTTTCAAGTAGTGGTGACAAATAATGCATTCCAATTATTGCATAGATTGTAATGGACACCTATGATGTGTGTAACATACTTTTTTAGGTTGTACTGTTTATAATAAACTAATACTAAGCTGTTTGCCAGCTATGTCTGGCGCCATGTTTGTTGACATTATACAATGCATTCTGGGTGTCACGTATACATTTGTTAGACCAAATATGTCATAATGAGGTGAAGGAATGGTTCACTCATCTTTCGGGTCAACTTCCGGAAGTGAATGAAGGGACATGAATGATCGTAGACGACAGACCCCCTTCAACATGCATACTATAAACAGACCAACCTCATCGTGTCTCCTCTTACTATCTTAGGTTGATGCGAAAAAAACAACATGGCGGTGGGCACAAACTACCCATCGTCGGATTACTTTAGATTTCTAGAAAGTGTTTTACTCAATTATTTAGATCAATGGTGAGCTCACCCGTGATGTGATTAATTATAAATAGTAATTGCTATTAGGTAATTCATATTGTATTTTCTGTCAGCCGAAAGTTATTAAAATATGACCGCTTGTGTTACGTCAATCTTTCCTCAGTTAGCGCTAGGACAAATGTAGCCTACATTTTCCAGTTTGGATGATTGTGTTATGCTGTAGCTACTTCTGTGAATGTGTGAACATTGCATTCAAATATAAACTGGTCACATTCAGGACATAACTTTGTAAGGACTGTGTTTCTGCAAAATGTTTCTGTGAAAAACAGTGTGGCCAGCTCAAATGCTGATTGTTGCGTCAATCGAAACTGGACATTCTAAATAAGCGTTCTAATCAAACCGGTTTGAGTGTACGCTGCAGAGACCACTGTAGAATGATCACACCCGTTTGTTGGTACAGGTTAAACGCCACTTTAAATGTGTACATGATACTGCAAAAAACATTCCCCATGGATAAAAAAGTTAACACAAGTGACAAATAGTTCCGTCCGAGATTCATGATATTCTCTTAGATTTAACTGAATTATCGACAACCATATGCATCAAGGTGTGTTAATGTTGTGCAATATTTAATGACTGGCAGTTTCCTCTATGCTGACCACCAGTCAGTGACTTATCTGTGTCCCAATGTACAAACGTGTACACTTTGTAGTATGAATTATGGTATTGGACATGCGTACTAAGTTCTCAGAATATCCAATATTAATGTTCTAGGCACGTTTCATTGGACTGTTGCAAGAACATTCCTTTGTCTAGTTTTCTGGACAAGTTTAATACGTGTGAAGCAGAGGTTGGTATTAAAAATATAGAGTAACATTGTTTCGGTAGACTGAAATGAAAATAATGCATTCTATTCATTTAAATGGAAATATGTTATTAGTTATTACATTTTTGGGGGATAGACTATTCTAATGCCATGTTTTAGCTGCTGGTGAAGGCGAGCCGTGCTCGCTGGGCTAAATCGGGCTGTAAGGAACGCAGTGGGACATTCGCAGCAGAGGTCTGAATAGTTGAATCGGAAACATTAATTGACAGTTTCTGATTACTGTTGCTTGGTTTTATATTTTAGGTAACACCAGTGAAATATGAGCAGGAAGTTAATGTATTCTAAAATTATAATCTGTTTCCATTACATGGAACAGTGTCCAGTAATTAAAGTAGATTGAAATAAGTATTGAATATTAAGCTGATAAGACCATACCAACTTTTTGAAGGTTCTAGATTTGTTAAACAACAGGTTCATATTTTTACTAAATTAATGCAACATGTTGCAGTGATTCGATTACCGGAAAGGGGTTACGGGTTTGTTTACTTTAGGTGTCGATTCCACTGAATGGAACACTGTGTTATCTGATGTGTCTTGAGTAGGATTCTTTCTTCCAGAACTGATGGAAATCCAATATAGTATGTATGTTAAGAGAGACGAATGAGACCAGTCATATAATATAATATGGGAGTGAATTGTTAGACTCGGGGGCGAGATTCATGTTGCCGTGTCTAAGGGTAGTACATGCTAAATTAAGGGCACATAAACGTTGGGGTAGATTTAAACAAACAATGTATGATTTGATGGAGTACAGTGGACTTATCATTATCATGTTTTGTTTGTAGTTACAACTTTGGGTTGCTGATTAAGATGTAATACAGTGAATATTAATTAAATGTACACTTTCTCTCCCGGGAGAATGGGAGTAGTCATTTTCTCTTTCTTTGAAATGTTTCATGAGTCTATGGTCTTGGGAGAGCAGTTAGGGAAATTCTGCAGTGTTGTTACTATAAAGGTATCCAGATTTGGCGGTAAGAGGAGCTACCAGATTAAATAAGGCCTGGTCATTTTTGTTTGTTTTTGGTTTACCACACACACACCAGCATGCACACACAACTTACTGGTTATGAATATGGGTTAGTGCCGAGGTATCTTAAAGGGGCACTCGCATGGGATTTTTTATTTTCTGAGTTTTAATTAAACACGTGAATTCGTTTGATAAGAAATGTACTGGAAACTTAATGTTAACCTGGGATATGAAATGTGTGAAATGTTTGACTGTTTTTCAATAATTAGTTTAATATAGTAAGAAACACTTCTTTGAAGGGTTTGTATGACCTCTGACAGTGTGTTCCAGTGTGGTTTGATCGCCCTCAATGGAAAGCTATTTGGATGATGAATTTAAGGTCATTTGTAATACTGATTTGAAGATCATTTGTAATACTGATTTGAAGATCATTTGTTAAACTGATAATTATGTTGAAGTTTATAGTTTACAGCCATTTTTGTGATTCAGACCAACGGGAAGAAGGAGAGGATGTTGCCTTTGAATAAGGGTCGTCTGTCTTAAGTCTATTTTCCTATGACCGTATGGGTAAAACATTTTCTTTATGGAGTTATTATGGGTAGTGATTATAATAAAATTTTGTTATTTGAAATTGTTTTGTTTTACTTTTTAACCAGTAGTAGTGTTTATTTTTTTTACACATTACTCACATTCTGATTCATGTGTCAAAATGGGGGAATTACCAGTTCTCTGAGGTTTTGGGATTGAAGTTTAAACACCTTCAGTGATATGTAGGAGTGTATTGAATGATATGTAGAAGTGTATCGAGTGATATATGAAGGAGTGTATTGTTGTGTTGTTTGTTCTGTTATGTTTCGATAGAAATCTCCCAGATTCGGTCTGGTGGATTGTTGGGATTTCTCCCAATGGGTTAGAGGTCTAACTTCCTGATCCTGTGGCTCTGCAATGAAGTTGACATTGTGATGGGGAATGTAAGCCAATTATAATTTTTTTTCAATAAAATGTCTTGTTATTCTCTTTGACATATGTTTAGAAATTGGTATTAAGAATAATTGGTAAAAGTAATCATTTGTCATATAGTCAATGCTTGTCTGGATTTCCTGAATCAGAAATGAACTGAACTATACTGTTGTTTTGATCTGTCCTCTCTTGAGGTTATCGTAAAGGTGACTACATATGGTGTCTTGATGCATGGCAGGGATAATTTGGCAGAGAACGGTGTGAACCTCAAACCCCCTCTAACAGGCAGAAGAAGAGCGACAAAGGTGTTCAATACGGCCCTGTCTGCACCACTTCTACCGAGAGACCTGAGTCCGAGCCAGCAACTGGTGTACAGCATCCAATCTCTCATGTCTTTTCTCTCATGAGTGTGACAGGAGTCCACATGGAGTGAGCATGGAGAGAGATCTGTTCCAGTCTTCTCTTATGTTGCTGGTATACTGGTTGACGAATGGACAATACATAATGGGTGGTAAAGATGGTGCCGGCCCAGGTGAGACATTGAAATTGGGACATTATCATGGGCCATCCACTCTGAGCTGTAAAGCTATCTGAAGAAGACAATGAAGAAGATACCAGAAGATTGAGTGCCTGAAGGGGGGGTTGGTCAACTGTGCCCATAATTGATTTAGACTTGTCTAAAATTGTTTAGGTTGGGGTATCAGGTTGAGTGTAGAGGTCTACACCTAAGTAGAGGTCTACACCTAAGTGTATAGTCGTTGAGATTAAGAATGCATTGAGATACTGATCTGTAGTTATAATCGTGATAAGAAAGTTAACGGCTAGGGGTTCCGCTAGCGGAACGTTTCGACAACATACGGTGAAATGGCAGAGCGCGAAATATATATTTTTTGTTGTTGAAATATTTAAGTGCGCTACACCAAATTAAAGCTTAATAACTTCTTGTTAATCTAGCCACCGTGTCAGATTTCAAAAAGGCTTTACGGCGAAAGCAGACCATGCTATTATCTGAGGACAGCACCCCATCAAACAAACACATGACAATCATAATTCAACCCGCCAGGCGCGACACAAAACCCAGAAATAACGCTATAATTCATGCCTTACCTTTGAAGATCTTCTTCTGTTGGCACTCCAATAGGTCCCATAAACATCATAAATTGTCTGTTTGTTCGATAAATTCCGTCGTTATATCTCCAAAATGTCCATTTATTTGGTGCGTTTTATTCAGAAAAATACCGGTTCCAACTCGCGCAACATGACGACAAAATATCTAATAAGTTACCTGTAATCTTGATCCTGTAACGGCAGCCTTCCTCCTCTTCTGCAGCATAGTTCGTGTTCAACATGTTTAATAAAAGACGATAAACGTGAACACTATACAAAATACAAAATAACAAACGTGGCAAAACCGAAACAGTCCTATCTGGTGCAGAGAACACAAAGACAGAAGACAACCACCCACCAACCCCAACACAAAACAAGCTACCGAAATATGGTTCCCAATCAGAGACAATGACTAATACCTGCCTCTGATTGAGAACCATATCGGGCCATACATAGAAACGGACAAACTAGACACACAACATAGAATGCCCACCCAGCTCACGTCCTGACCAACACTAAAACAAAGAAAACACAAAAGAACTATGATCAGAACGTGACAGATCCTAACATTTCAAATAACTTTCCTAATAGAACTTTAGGTATTTTTTACGTAAATAATCAATACAATTTAAGACGGGATAAATTGTGTTCAATACCGGATGAAAACAAAGTGGAGTGAGCTTTCAGGTCGTGCGCCCCAACCACAACAGTACACTAGACTCGACCCTCGTTCTGAACAGCCATACTTCTTCATTACTCAAAAGCAAAAGATCAACCAATTTCTAAAGAATGTTGACATCCAGTGGAAGCGATAGGAACTGCAAGCAAGTGTCTTAGAAATCTAGATCCACATAGAAACCCCATTGAAAACACTGTCACCTCAACAACAAAAATCCTGGATGGTTTGTCCTCGGGGTTTCGCCTGCCAAATAAGTTCTGTTATACTCGCGGACATTATTTTAACAGTTTTAGAAACTTTAGAGTGTTTTCTATCCAAATCATATATGCATATCCTAGCTTCTGGGCCTGAGTATCAGGCAGTTTACTTTGGGCACGCTTTTCATCCAAAATTCCGAATGCTGCCCCCATCCTAAAAAGGTTAATACCAGAATTTTGGGATAATTGTACTGTATATTTATATAAATGTACATTCTGCCAGTGTTGATGTGTGTTAAGTTAAGGGTTTTAACTTTAAGTGATAGTGTAACGAACGTCGTCGGGAGAAGGAGAAGAGGACCAAGGTGCAGCGTGGTAAGTGTTCATATTTTAATTAATCAACTGAACACTGAACAAAACGACAAACGAACAGTTCTGTTCTACCTAAGTATGGTTCTCAATCAGAGACAACGATAGACAGCTGCCTCTGATTGGGAACCATACCAGGCCAAACACATAGAAATACAAAACAAGGACAACATAGAACACCATACATAGAATGCCCACCCAAACTCATGACAGTGCGTGACAGTACCCCCCCCCAAAGGTGCGGACTCCGACCGCAAAGGCTCCGGACTAGAGGGCGTCGCTGGAGGCTCCTCGAATCGGCCGGGCTAGAGTGGGCCGGGCTAGAGTGGGCATCGAGCCAGGAGGGATGATGCCGGCTCAGCGCATCTGGTCTCCAGTGCGTCTGCTCGGCCCGGGGTATACTGCACCATCCCTACGCACGGTGTCCCCAGTTCGCCAGCACAGCCCAGTGCGGCCTGTTCCAACTCCCCGCACTTGCCGGGCTACAGGGGGGATCCAGCCAGGACGAGTTGTGCTAGCTCTGCGCTCGAGACCGCCAGTGCGCATCCACGGTCCAGTGCATCCGGTGCCTCGGCCAAGGACAAGGCCTCCTGCATGTCTCCCCAGTCTGGTGAGTTCTGTGCCTGTGCTAAGCCCTAACCCTCCTGCATGTCTCCCCAGCCTGGTGAGTCCTGTGCCTTCTCCCAGAGCCAGGCCTCCTGTGTGTCTCTCCATTCCAGTGGTGATCCATGGCACGAAGCCTCCAGTGATGATCCATGGCAAGAAGCCTCCAGTAATGTCTGGTTAGACTGTAAACTCTCCTTCCAGACTCACATCAAACATCTCCAATCCAAAGTTAAATCTAGAATTGGCTTCCTATTCGCAACAAAGCATCCTTCACTCATGCTGCCAAACATACCCTTGTAAAACTGACCATCCTACCAATCCTCGACTTCGGTGATGTCATTTACAAAATAGCCTCCAAAACCCTACTCAATAAATTGGATGCAGTCTATCACAGTGCCATCCGTTTTGTCACCAAAGCCCCATATACTACCCACCACTGCGACCTGTACACTCTCGTTGGCTGGCCCTCGCTTCATACTCGTCGCCAAACCCACTGGCTCCAGGTCATCTACAAGACCCTGCTAGGTAAAGTCCCCCCTTATCTCAGCTCGCTGGTCACCATAGCAGCACCTACCTGTAGCACGCGCTCCAGCAGGTATATCTCTCTGGTCACCCCCAAAACCAATTCTTCCTTTGGCCGCCTCTCCTTCCAGTTCTCTGCTGCCAATGACTGGAACGAACTACAAAAATCTCTGAAACTGGAAACACTTATCTCCCTCACTAGCTTTAAGCACCAGCTGTCAGAGCAGCTCATAGATTACTGCACCTGTACATAGCCCATCTATAATTTAGCCCAAACAACTACCTCTTTACCTACTGTTTTTATTTATTTATTTTGCTCCTTTGCACCCCATTATTTCTATCTCTACTTTACACTTTCTTCCACTGCAAACCAACCATTCCAGTGTTTTTTTTAATTATTTTTTTTACTTGCTATATTGTATTTACTTCGCCACCATGGCCTTTTTATATTTTTATTTATTTATATATATATTTTGTTTGCCTTCACCTCCCTTATCTCACCTCACTTGCTCACATTGTATATAGACTTATTTTTCACTGTATTATTGACTGTATGTTTGGTTTACTCCATGTGTAACTATGTGTTGTTGTATGTGTCGAACTGCTTTGCTTTATCTTGGCCAGGTCGCAATTGTAAATGAGAACGTGTTCTCAATTTGCCTACCTGGTTAAATAAAGGTGAAATAAAAAAATAATGATCCATGGCACGAAGCCTCCAGTGATGATCCATGGCAAGAAGCCTCCAGTGGTGATCCATGGCAAGAAGCCTCCAGTGGTGATCCATGGCACGAAGCCTCCAGTGATGATCCATGGCACAAAGCCTCTAGTGAAGAGTCATGGCACGAAGCCCGCAACGAGGGTCCCCAGTCCGGAGTCTCCAGCGACAGTCTCCAGTCCGGAGTCTCCAGCGACGTTCCCCAGTCCGGAGCCTCCAGCGACGGTCTCCAGTCCGGAGCATCCAGCGACGGTCTCCAGTCCGGAGTCTCCAGCGACGGTCTCCAGTCCGGAGTCTCCAGCGACGGTCCCCAGTCCGGGGCCTCCAGCGACGGTCTCCAGTCCGGAGCCTCCAGCGACGGTCTCCAGTCCGGAGCATCCAGCGACGGTCTCCAGTCCGGAGCCTCCAGCGACGGTCTCCAGTCCGGAGCATCCAGCGACGGTCTCCAGTCCGGAGCCTCCAGCGACGGTCTCCAGTCCGGAGCCTCAAGCGACGGTCCCCAGTCCGGAGCCCCCAGCGACGGTCTCCAGTCCGGAGCCTCCAGCGACGGTCTCCAGTCCGGCGCCTCAAGTCCGGAGCCCCCGGCGAGGGTGCCCAGTCCGGAGCCTCCGGCAAGGGTGCTCAGTCCGGGTTCCCGAGGCGAGGGTGCCCAGTCCGGGGCCCGCGGCGAGGGTCCCCAGTCCAGGGCCCGCGACGAGGGTCCCCAGTCCGGGGTCGGCGGCGAGGGGCCCCGCACCATCGGTGCCACCAAAGTGGGGTGAGCCAGAGGTGGAGCGGGGTCTGCGTCCGGCACCTGAGCCACCACCGCGGATAGATGCCCACCCAGACCCTCCCCTATAGGTTCAGGTTTTGCGTCCGGAGTCTGCACCTTTGGGGGCGGGGGGGGGTTCTGTCACGCCCTGACCTTAGAGTGCCTTTTTATGTCTCTATTTGGTTTGGTCAGGGTGTGATTTGGGGTGGGCATTCTATGTTTTTTTTCTTCTATGTTTCTATATTTCTATGTTTTTCTGTCTATCGTTGTCTCTGATTGGGAACCATACTTAGGTAGCCCTTTTCCCCTCCTTTCAGTGTGGGTAGTTAACTTTGTTTGTGGCACTAACGCCCTGTAAGCTTCACGGTTGTTTCTTTCATTTGTTGTTTTGTTGGCGACATTTCTAAAATAAAAGGAAAATGTACGCTAACCACCTGCACCTTGGTCCCCTTCTTTTGAAGGCTGTGACAATAATAGTAGAGAGAATGATTTATTTCAGCTTTTATTTCTTTCATCACATTTCCAGTGGGTCAGAAGTTTACATACACTCAATTAGTATTTGGTAGCATTGCTTTGACATTGTTTAACTTGGGTCAAATGTTTCGGGTAGCCTTCCACAAGCTCCCACAATAAGTTGGGTGAATTTTGGCCCATTCCTCCTGACAGAGCTGGTGTAACTGAGTCAGGTTTGTAGGCCTCCTTGCTCGCACACACTTTTTCAGTTCTGTCCACAAATTTTCTATAGGATTGAGGTCAGGGCTTTGTGATGGCCACTCCAATACCTTGACTTTGTTGTCCTTAAGCCATTTTGCCACAACTTTGGAAGAATGCTTGGAGTCATTGTCCATTTGGAAGACCCATTTGTGACCAAGCTTTAACTTCCTGACTGAGGTCTTGTGATGTTGCTTCAATATTTCCACATAATTTTCATTCCTCATGATGCCATCTATTTTGTGAAGTGCACCAGTCCCTCCTGCAGCAAAGCACCCCCACAACATGATGCTGCCACCCCCGTGCTTCACGGTTGGGATGGTGTTCTTCGGCTTGCAAGCCTCCCCCTTTTTCCTCCAAACATAACGATGGTCATTATGGACAAACAGTTATATTTTGGTTTCATCAGACCAGAGGACATTTCTCCAAAAAGTACGATCTTTGTCCCCATGTGCAGTTGCAAACCGTAGTCTGGATTTTTTATGGCTCTTTTGGAGCAGTGGCTTCTTCGTTGCTGAGCGGCCTTTCAGGTTATGTCAATACAGGACTCGTTTTACTGTGGCTACAGATACTTTTGTACCTGTTTCCTCCAGCATCTTTACAAGGTCCTTTGCTGTTGTTCTGGGATTGATTTGCACTTTTTGCACCAGCGTATGTTCGTGTCTAGGAGACAGAATGTGTCTCCTTCCAGAGCGGTATGACGGCTGCGTGGTCCCATGGTGTTTATACTTGTGTACTATTGTTTGTACAGATGAACGTGGTACCTTCAGGCATTTGGAAATTGCTCCCAAGGATGAACCAGACTTGTGGAGGTCTACAATTCTTTTCTGAGGTCTTGGCTGATTTTCCCATGATGTCAAGCAAAGAGGCACTGTGTTTGAAGGTAGGCCATCCACAGGTACACCTCCAATTGACTCAAATGGTGTTAATTAGCCTATCAGAAGCTTCTAAAGCCTTTTCTGGAATTTTCCAAGCTGTTTAAAGGCACAGTCAACTTAGTGTATGTAACTTCTGACCCACTGGAATTGTGATACAGTGAATTATAATTGACATAATCTGTCTGTAAACAATTGTTGGAAAAATGACTTGTGTCATGCACAAAGTAGATGTCCTAACTGACTTGCCAAAACTATAGTTTGTTAACAATAAATTTGTGGAGTGGTTGAAAACTTCCCGACTTCAACTGTACTATGTTAAAACATATTAGGCAAGATACAGAGGTAAATTAGTGTCAATGTAATGCACAAGGGCTCCAAAACAATCAAAAAAGCTCTTTATCACACAAATGTTGCTTTATGGCTATTTGGTTGTTTGTAGTGTTTCAGAGTAGTGTAAAGTAGTGTTTCAGAGTAGTGTAAAGTAGTGTTTCAGAGTAGTGTAAAGTAGTGTTTCACAGTAGTGTAAAGTAGTGTTTCAGAGTAGTGTAAAGTAGTGTTTCAGAGTAGTGTAAAGTAGTGTTTCAGAGTAGTGTAAAGTAGTGTTTCAAAGCCATAACATTCATCACAGCCCTGGTTATTCCAGGCTGTGTTTGGTAGAATAATACAATTATTATCTGTTAAAGTATGTTTCACACACATGAATGATCTAAATCACTGATTTCATTTCAGATAGATTCTCAGATAGATACACGGCTGTAGCTCTGCCAACTTCCATTGCAGATGCAGAAGGCAAAAAAACCAGAAGTATGTAGCTTAAAAAAAAACAGATTTTGATGCCGGTTGTATTATGCTAATGCTGGACAATGACTCTACTCTAGTTCTGTGTGGTAATTACAGTGTAATATTAATATTACAAGATTTACAACAGTGAGTCACTAGGCGAATAGCACCACACATGGCTAACACTGGTATAGGCTTACTAGGTAGATAACACGTGCATACAGGACATTTTCTCTCACTTGCAAAATTGTGCCCAGGCTTGTTTTCAGTTGGAGGTTGGTTTGGAAGAACGACAGGTGCTTTGCAGTCAGCACAAGAGGGAAAAGGAATAGAAATGCACGTGCAAAAATACAAAAGAATTCACAAATACTTTCAGTATAATGATGGCTGAGGGGTGCAAACAGTGAAGCTCTATGGTAAATTCCCACAAAACAATGTCCACCCTGGCCAAACCCTAACCCGAACGACGCTGGTCCAATTGTGCGCCGCCCTATGAGACTCCCAATCACGGCCGGTTGTTGACTCGGTACCGGTACCCCCTGTATATAGCGTTGTTATTGTTATTTTAATGTGTTACTTTTTAATTTATTTTCAAGTAAGTAAGCATTTCACGGTAAGGTCTACACCTGTTGTATTCGGCGCACGCGACAAATACAATTTGATTTGATCTCAATAGAATTTCAAAACGGTTAGAGTAGAGATGAAGGGAGCTCTACTATTGTCTTTAAGTATTTCGACACATCTGGCGTTCCCCAGAGAGCAAGTCTGTTTGTTTGAGGAAGGAAGATGTGTCTAATGCTTTACTGAACAGGCCTGCCTCTGTCCCTCCTCCTCCTCTTCGACTTAACGTATTCTCAAGGTTATACTAGAACTGTCAGGACAATATATTCAGCAGTCTGTCTCAAGCTGTTCTTAACCGAAAGCACTGGGAAACTCTGACAATGTCCACACTCTTCTCAGCATACACAACAACATGCAGTATAGTGTCCAGGTGAGAAAGATATACAAACAGACAGGGATGTTGTAGTTGTGGAGACAGTGTAATGTGAAGAAACCAGTCTGAAGGAGATGACAGAAACACACAAAGGCAGCTCAAGTGGAGTCACACAGCGATTGTTACCACCGAGACATTCATCTCTCCAAGGTGTGTGTGTGTGTGTGTGCGCGTGTGTGCATGATTGTGTGCCTGCTTGCGTCCTGTACGTGTATGCACGTGCATGAACAGTGGTTGTTTAGACAAAAATATTAAACGACAGGTGCGCAACTATGGGGCAAAACCCAAGAGGTTTGCTTAGAGTCTTTTTTTATTATTATGAATTTTTACCCCTTTTTCTGCGCAATTTCATGATTACGATCTTGTCTCATCGCTGTTCCTCCCTAACGGGCTCGGGAGAGGCGAAGATCGAGACATGCGTCCTCAGAAACATGACCCGCCAAACCGCGCTTCCTAACACCCGCTCGCTTAACCCGGAAGCCAGCTGCACCAATGTTTCGGAGGAAACATCGCTCACTGATGACCGAAGTCAGCCTGCAGTTGCCCGGCCCGCCACAAGGAGTCGCTAGAGCGCAATGAGCCATTTTCTAACCAGATCAAATCTGTTGTAGTGAGGGGAGAGTGGGAAGAGAGGAAAGACGATTTGGAGAAAAGAGGGAGGAAGAAGACGAGAGGGATGGTCTCCCCTGTCTATGAATCAGACAGAATGTTAGCTTCTCTCATTCTGCAGCGAGACTTTGTTCTAGCAGAGACTCTGGGACTTATTTTATCTTCATCTCTCTCTCTGACACGACTTTTCCTACACACATCCTTGTCTTGTGTTCCGACTCTCTCCCCCTCTTGTTCTGTCCCTTCTCACTCACTCCATCTCTCCCTCCCTCGTTCTCTGTGTCAATGCGACTCATCCTTCTCTTGCAGTCTGTAATTCCCACCAACAGATCATGCGTTCGGGCCAGGAGAGGAGAGGAGGAGAGGATGAGAGGGAAGGATGAGGATCAGGAGAGGAGAAGAGAACAGAGGAGAGGTGTGACTGCATCCTGTAGATTGACATATTTGTGTCTGCTGAATGTTAATGTCTGTGGCTCCAGCTAATGTTCTCGCTTTGTTTCTTTGCACCTTTAGGCGTGCCAGGTGTCAGATGTTAAGAATAGATAATTATACAATACAAAGTGTTTAAAAAAAAAATCCTAATTGAATATTGTATGTGTATTGATCACTATAAATATTGATCACATTCTCTGTGTATGATCATATATTTTGATGCTACTGAATGTTAATGTTGTGAAACTATGTTATACATTCTTTTACCTCCTGTTTCAGGAATTGATGTCACTGAGTACCGTGACGTCACTGAGTACTGCCCCTATATATAGGACATTCCACCCTCACCTGGGATATGGATGTCTGATGTCTGATGAAGAGGGTCGAAACGTTGTAAATACATGTCACCTGGGAGCGTGAGCAGCAGTGTGCGGCGTTTTCCTTTGTTTTCCAATACAAATACAGCCACACAAACTACATTAGTTACGAACACATTTTGAACCAGCACTTCAGAGAAGAAAATACAACAAATGTTGTTAACACAGTCATTTCTCCTGCGCCAAGACGGTCTCGCCTGAACGAATTGCACTGCAGAGATATTTTACGTAAGGAAAGTGGGAGTGAGAGTGTTAGAGATGCTGAGGAGGTCACTAAGGCGTGAACTGACATGAGATGAGAGAAATACCGCCGCCACTCTCTCCGAAAAAAAAAATTGATCTTGAAATCGGCAACTGTGTCAGATCTCGTCTTTGTGAGCTGTTAAATAGAGATCACACAGTCTAAAAATAACCCTATAACTAATCCACCAGAATGTGTGTATTGTACGTGCGTGTGTGGGAGGAGTGTGATAATTCCCCACCAGAATGAATAGCACTTTTGCAGCATCTTGTCATTTGTTCTAAAATGGAGTGTAATCACTGTAGAAAAAGAGAGGACAAAAGAGAAAGACTCCCACTCAATAACAGAAAAGTGACAAATGAATGTCAAAACACCCACAATAAGCTGTATCAATCACTGAGGTGGCCGCAGCTAGTAGAGAGAAAGAAGCCTATCTTTTTTTGTTTCATTCTATCGTTTGCTCAATATACGGTACATGTATGTGCTAAGAAACAAGTAAAGTGGGCACTATTTTTCATCAGGAATCAAGATAAGACCCAAGTGTAGACTGTGTGAAGTAACAATGTTTATTGTAACCACAGGGGCAGGCAAACGAAAGGACAAGGCAGGCAGGGGTCGATAATCCAGAGCAGAGGCCAAGGTACAGGACGGCAGGCAGGCTCAGAGACAGGTCAGGCAAAGGTCAAAAACCAGGAAGACGCGATAAAACAGAGACTGGGGAAAAACAGTAGCTGAGACAAAAACACTAGTAGTCTTGAACAAACAAGACGAACTGGCAACAGACAGACAGAAAACACAGGGGATAATGGGGAAGATGGGCGACACCTGGAGGGGGGTGGAGACAAGCACAAGGACAGGTGAAACAGATCAGGGCGTGACATTTTTTACCGCATTCTATATATGTTAATTGTGAAGACAAATTCGGGACGTGAAAGAGTATGTTTTATCTGCCTCCGGTAGAGGGGGTGCAGGGACAGAGTAGCCCAGGGAGAGTGCTCTGCCTGGGGGGGGTGAGTTCTAAGGAGAGTGGGGTGGCTGTGCTGCTGCAGGGTGACACTGTCAGCAAGCCTCATTCGGTTTACTCATCAATTAATAAAGACTAATTTGATTAATCAGCAAGAGGAGCAGGTGTCATTCCCTGCGAAAATAACTAGTAATGCATAATTAATTATGACTGCTGATTAGTGTTAATTAGCACAGTTCTACTGCAATCCTTTCACTGCATCATTTAGTCAATTTCTTGCTCTCTCTCTCTGACAAGTAATGCAAAGGAATCATTCCCTGCCTGGCAAACAATATTGATGGATACACTCCATTATATTCTCATAATTCTTTGTTAAATGCTTGCTGGAAAATTGCACATCCATGTTTTTCAAATCTTCAGACAATTCATTTAGATCTAAAACGGCTGTAAATATCCCAGATTGGGTCTTTAAAGTGTCCCAGACACAACCAAAAATGTACTCCATCGACCAACCAACGTCCTATTTTGTCCTATTTAGTCTCATTTGAATGAAATGTCTAAATTAAGACACATTTCAACACCACCTCCACATTGTCTGCTGCCGATGATTGGCCCTAGCCCTGTTAAACAATTCTACTGAACAAAAATATAAACGCAGTATGCAACAATTTCAAAGATTTTGCTGAGTTACAGTTCGTATAAGGAAATCAGTCAATTGAAATAGATGAATTAGGCCCTAATCTATTTTAGCTCATGAAACCTGGGACCACTTTACGTTTCTATTTTTGTTCAGTGTATCATTTTTCCTAAGACAACCATTACAATGGGTTTCATCATTGATTATGCAGCAATTAGTGTGTGTAATATTTGTTGTCGCAGTGTGCCAGCTCCTATTAGTACTGGACTCAAATACAGCATCCCAAATGGCACTCTATTCCCTATATAGTGCACTATTTTTGACCAGGGCCCACTACTTTTGACCAGAGTCTAAATTAGTGCTATTTGTCAAAAGTAATGTATTATATAGGGAATAGAGTGCCATTAGAGAACAAACATATAGGTCTATAGGGAATAATGTAATTGGGTCTGGGGCTTGGTCTAAAGAATATAATTGTCTTCGGGTGCCCTGTTCTGATAGGGCTAGGAGTTTTTCTGGATCATGTGACCTGACCAGGAAAACGCTGGGCCCTTGTTGCTAATTACAGTATATGTTTTGTAATGTTCAGTTTGTATCTTCCGATATTAGTCTCATTCCGGTAACTTTGTGTCGGTTGTTCACGCACGTATCTGCCCTCTCATTGGCTAGAATATTCCCGCATGCCTTCCGCCTTTGCGGACATTTGTTCACGTTGTTAGAGTGGTCAGTCTAGTATCTTTCAGTATATAGATCCTCTTTTTTTGGGACAGGTCACATGGTTAGAAGAAACATCTGGCCCAAGTCAGTCAAACTCTATTGGACGGTTTTCAATAAACGCTTCACTCTTCAATGTTTTATATAAAGGTGTGGCGTCATCATCAAACAAGTAAAATTATGTTTGACGTGAAAAATAATTGCTATTCATATTCTTCTTGTTCAAAGACCAATTGAAACCGAGAGTGAAATCCATCCAGTAAATTCTGACTAATAACTGTATTCTCCTTCAAAGACCAAATTATATTGAGATTGAAATCCAACCGATGAAGTCTCCGACTTCATTTACAACTTTCAACGGAGTTAGTTCATAGAGTTAATCAAGTTCCTGTTCACTGTTGTTACAGAGTTCAGTGGTTCCCAACCAACCCTTCCAGGGGTTGTAGGCTTATGGTTAGCCTCATGTACCGTACTAATCAAGCTCAAGCGCACAGGGTAGTGTGTTTTGGAGCGCCACCAGTGTCTTCAGGGTATATTACTACGGTTGGACGAGTTACAAACAAAAGCCAGCACTGTTGTTGTACTACTCCTATGTTCCTAAAGCTTTTAAATGAACATAATTGGGGTTTGGGGTTACAACATAATCAGTTGCGTGCCAAGACTTGGGGTGTACTGCGTTGTGTACTATGGGCCATAGGGCTCTGGTCAAAAGTAGGGTGCAATGCAAAGTGTCTCTAATCTACAGAAGGGAAAATGTGATGATCATACAATTATGTGATGGCAGAAATGTCGTGAGGGTTAAGTGCGACATGATCCTGTAATGTCGTGGCTTGATTATTTTAGGAGCTCGTCTTATTCTCGTCAAATCGAAAATTGATCCTCGAAAAACGTTCGCTCGTTCCTTCTGCTGTTTCTCCAAAAGGCATTTTCCCTTTTATGAGCTATGCTGAATGTCATAACTCAGATGAAGGAGACTAAGATGAATTGTTTTATGGATATGATGAGACTAGTGGGTATTATGATGAAAGTATATGCAGTCTGTGTTTGAGTATGTGTACTTTAGATGTGTGTGTGTACATGTGTGCACGGACATACACGTGTGTGTGTGTGCTCATGCTCATATGCATGGAATCATAACATATGGACAACCATGTGTGCCTGTGTACGTGTTCAGGCATGTGCGCACTGAACCCGATGCAAACCCTCTAGCCTCATGGGCCAACATCAACACAGGGCATGGGTCCCAACTCTAGCTCCAAGCTCCAACTTCCAACCAGGGCCTTCTCTCCACACTTCAGGTAGAGGGTTTTCTGATGGCTGCATGCTTATCATCACGATCCACATGCCAGAGGAGAGAGAGAAAGAGAGAGAGAGGCTTAGGCTCCATCTATCCTCTAGGTCTGCTGGAAAGAACAACCGAAGAAAAACAAATAGCACAAGTAGAGCGGCAATTGAAATTGGCAGAGCCAATTGTTCTTCTCGGTGTGTTTAGCTTCTCGTGGATTGACTCACTCTGATGTTAATGAGTCTTGCACAGTGGAGGCTCCTCAGAGGAGGAAGGGGAGGACGGTCCTCCTCAGTGAATTTCATACAAATAAAAATGGTAAAACATTGAAAATGTGATCCTTTTTAGATAAAACTATAATAAATATATTCACGTCACCAAATAATTGATTAAAACACACTGTTTTGCAATGAAGGTCTACAGTAGCCTCAACAGCACTCTGTAGGGTAGCACCATGGTGTAGTCGGAGGACAGCTAGCTTCCATCCTCCTCTTGGTACATTGACTTCAATACAAAACCTAGGAGGCCCATGGTTCTCTCCCCCTTCCATAGACTTACACAGTAATTATGACAATGTCAGGATTGTGTGCGGAAAAGTATCGGAGTCAAGCGCAGGACACAGGTGTTGAGCGAAACCACAGTGTTTTACTCAAAATATAGGTAAAAGTTCCACAAATGGAAATAATCACAAACACACACGTAATCATCACAACCACTAACGCACCAACAATCACGGACAAAACAGAAATGAAAGCCAGAAGGTTAAATAGGGAACATGATGGGGGAATTGAAACCAGGTGTGTATAATACAGACAAAACAAAACGAAACTGAAAAATGGATCGATGGTGACTAGAAAGCCGGTGACGTCAACCGCCGAACACCACCCGAACAAGGAGAAGGGCCGACTTCGGCGGAAGTCGTGACAGACAACTTCCGGAGGACGTCCTCCAACCTATCAGAGCTCTTGCAGCATGAACTGACATGTTGTCCACCCAATCAAAGGATCAGAGAATGAATCAAGTACTGAAAGCATAAGCTACAGCTAGCTTGCACTCCAGTGCATAACATGTGGTGAGTAGTTGACTCAACGAGAGAGAAAGACAACAGCGGAACTAATTTAATTACTAAATTAATTTCTTCAAAAATGAAGGAGAACAGGAGAGTGAGAGACGGTCGGCGGTCGAGAGCCTCCAGCGACGGTCTGCGGTCCAGAGCCACCAGCGACGGTCGGCGGTCCAGAGCCACCAGCGACGGTCGGCGGTCCAGAGCCACCAGCGACGGTCGGCGGTCCAGAGCCTCCAGCGGCGGTCGGCGGTCCAGAGCCTCCAGCGACAGTCGGCGGTCCAGAGCCTCCAGCGACGATCCACGGTCTGGAGTCCCCGGCGACGATCCACGGTCCGGAGCCTCCGGCGACGACCCACGGTCCGGTTCCTCCAGCGACGATCCACGGTCCGGAGCCCCCGGCGACGATCCGCGGTCCAGAGCCGCCATTGAAGATGAGGTATCCGCAAGTGGAGTGGGTACTTCGCCCCGCACCGGAGCCGCCCCCGATGGTAGATGCCCACCCGGACCCTCCCCTATTGAGTCAGGTTTTGCGGTCGGAGTCCGCACCTTTGGGGGGGGAGGTATTGTCACGCCCTGACCATAGAGAGCCTTTTATTCTCTATGTTGGTTAGGTCGGGGTGTGACTAGGGTGGGTCATCTAGGTAATTATATTTCTATGTTGCCCTGGTATGGTTCCCAATCAGAGGCAGCTGTTTATCGTTGTCTCTGATTGGGGATCATATTTAGGCAGCCATTTCCCCTTTGTTCTTTGTGGGATCTTGACTATTGATAGTTGCCTTGTAGCACTATTGTTAGCTTCATGTTTCGTTTTGAGATTTATTGTTTTTTTGTTTTGCTGTGAGTTTCACATAGAAATAAAAGATGTGGAACCCAGATCACGCTGCGCTTTGGCTCACTTATTAAAACTAACGTGACATCATGAAAAAAAAGAATTGTCTTCCCTCATCATGAACGGCACTGACCGCCGCTGGTCTTGCAGTAGGAATCTGAGGATCATAACGTCAAATCTCACACAACAGTCTGACAGGACAACTTCAGAAAAATAGTGTACAGTATTTCACTTTATTAGGGAGCTATCCATCCATCTCATAGCAATATCAAAAACGACCAATGAGTCCGTAAAACTTTCAGGTTTGCCATGTTTGAAGTTCTCGGACCAAAAGGCTAATTGTGACCTAACACGAAGGTTAACGACATATGTATCCCTCCCCAAATGAACCCAGGTTCGTGCAACAATCCTGCAGTTCACGTCCTCAGACCAAAATGCTAATTGTCGACTCATACAGGTTAACAATATAACAATCATGAGCATATTGTTACTGTGAACAGAACAACAAGAACACCATTCCCTTGCTCATTGACGACACAAACTAGCCGTGTGTTTTGAAGACATAAATCATGATGGGAGCCCGGGCGGGCTGCGATTCATTAGCGAATACAAGTCGTTACCATGGCGGTGTAATTAATATGTCAACAGACACAATAGAAAAACAAGAGATATGCACGAAATCTAGCTGGAGGGATGCTGTGTTCTGCGGATGAATTGGTAAGTCCGTTCTGACAGTAAGCACACTAATTGAAACTAATGTAGAGGCTCGGAGATGGGGAGGAATAGGATAAGGATTTAAGTATAGGGATAGGACTGGCTAGAATTTGAGGTGAGGATGGACGGAGTAAAAAGTTTAAAGGGACATTACACGTTCAAATCAAATTAAGACTTCTAAGGTAGTCTACAGTCAAGATGAAACCACGACACATATCATCAGTTGCGCAATCCCACTGGAAAAATAAGCACCGAATAAAATGAGGAAAACCAGGAAATTAGACGTTGCTCATCTTTCCATTCATTTAGCATTGAGGCATATACCTGGATCTACACAACCAATGTTGTGGGATGTGGTTTCATCTATGCTACTTTTGAGATCTGAAAACAGCTGTCAAACTTGAATCCATGAGTGAAATGTCCCTTTAAACGCTCACCCCAGGCCAGTGGCAGACGACCACTCTTATGATGGTCTGATGGAATTCTTTCGCTGTGTACTTCAAGAGTCACGGTCAATTACCAGCGTAGCTTCTGGCACTCTGGATTTAACTTAGAGAGAGAGAGACACCCCACCCAGACCAGCGAGACACCCTCCAAGACCTGCAGGACCCCCCCGTGGACCTACACATAGAGGACCCACGCCAAGAGGACTTACATCCAGACCACAGCACCCCCAGACACATCCACACCCCCACCCCAACCAATCAACACCCCCCCACATCAACCATGCCCACACCCCATTTAGGCCCCCTCAGATCAGACCTATGCCACTCCTGCCCACCCCATGCACCCCACCCCCGCAAAGAGAGCATCAACATGGAAGTCACACATACGCCCAGGTAGTGAGCGGGCAAACAGGCCCAACCCCCACTCTTACACTCGCCCAAGCCAACGGCATGTACCAGATGCTCAGCAGGCTCTGCTCACACTTACTGGCCTGAGGCCAAACCACACGGCCAACAACATTGGACACTTTATGGAACAAAAAGCCTTCACTATATCATCCTGGAATATCCAAGGCCTGAGGTCATCTGCCTTTGGCCTAAAGAGCAGGAACACGGACTTCACCAAAGAAATCGGTAATGCAGACATTGTCATCCTGCAAGAAACATGGTATAGCGGAGACGGACCCACTGGTTGCCCTCTAGGTTACAGAGAGCTGGTAGTCCCATCCACCAAACTACCAGGTGTGAAACAGGGAAGGGACTCAGGGGGAATGCTAATTTGGTATAGAGCAGACCTAACTCACTCCATTAAATTAATCAAAACAGGAACATTTTACATTTGGCTAGAAATTCAAAAGGAAATTATCTTAACAGAGAAAAATGTCCTCCTGTGTGCTACCTATATCCCCCCACTAGAATCCCCATACTTTAATAAAGACAGCTTCTCCATCCTGGAGGGGGAAATCAATCATTTCCAGGCCCAGGGACATGTATTAGTCTGTGGCGACCTAAATGCCAGAACTGGACAAGAACCTGACACCCTCAGCACACAGGGGGACAAACACCTGCCTGCAGGTGACAGCATTCCTTCCCCCATATGCCCCCCTAGGCACAACTATGACAACATAACCAACAAAAACGGGTCACAACTCCTGCAGCTCTGTCGCACGCTGGGTATGTACATAGTCAATGGTAGGCTTCGAGGGGACTCCTATGGTAGGTTCACCTATAGCTCATCTCTTGGCAGTAGCACTGTAGACTACTTTATCACTGACCTCAACCCAGAGTCTCTCAGAGCGTTCACAGTCAGCCCACTGACACCCCTATCAGACCACAGCAAAATCACAGTCTACTTGAACAGAGCAATACTCAATCATGAGGCATCAAAGCCAAAGGAACTGAGTAACATTAAGAAATGCTATAGATGGAAGGAATGCAGTTTGGAAACCTACCAAAAAACAATTAGGCAACAGCAAATTCAATCCCTTTTAGACAACTTCCTGGGTAAAATGTTCCACTGCAATAGTGAAGGTGTAAACTTGGCAGTAGAAAATCTTAACAGTATATTTGACCTCTCAGCTTCCCTATCAAATCTAAAAATCTCAAATAGAAAACCGAAGAAAATGAACAACAATGACAAATGGTTTGATAAAGAATGCAAAAATCTAAGAAATAAATTGAGGAACCTGTCCAACCAAAAACATAGAGACCCGGAAAACCTGAGTCTACGCCTTCACTATGGCGAATCACTAAAACAATACAGAAATACACTACGGAAAAAGAAGGAACAGCACGTCAGAAATCAGCTCAATGTAATTGAAGACTCCATAGACTCTAACCAATTCTGGGAAAATTGGAAAACACTAAACAAACAACAACACGAAGAATTATCTATCCAAAATGGAGATGTATGGGTAAACCACTTCTCCAATCTTTTTGGCTCTATAACAAAGAATAAAGAACAAAAACATATACATGATCAAATACAAATCCTAGAATCAACTATTAAAGACTACCAGAACCCATTGGATTCTCCAATTACCTTGAATGAGTTACAGGACAAAATAAAAACCCTCAAACCCAAAAAGGCCTGTGGTGTTGATGGTATCCTTAATGAAATGATCAAATATACAGACAACAAATTCCAATTGGCTATACTAAAACTCTTTAACATCGTCCTTAGCTCTGGCATCTTCCCCAATATTTGGAACCAAGGACTGATCACCCCAATCCACAAAAGTGGAGACAAATTTGACCCCAATAACTACCGTGGAATATGCGTCAACAGTAACCTTGGGAAAATACTCTGCATTATCATTAACAGCAGACTCGTACATTTCCTCAATGAAAACAATGTACTGAGCAAATGTCAAATTGGCTTTTTACCAAATTACCGTACAACAGACCATGTATTCACCCTACACACCCTAATTGACAACCAAACAAACCAAAACAAAGGCAAAGTCTTCTCATGCTTTGTTGATTTCAAAAAAGCCTTCGACTCAATTTGGCATGAGGGTCTGCTATACAAATTGATGGAAAGTGGTGTTGGGGGTAAAACATACGACATTATAAAATCCATGTACACAAACAACAAGTGTGCGGTTAAAATTGGCAAAAAACACACACATTTCTTCACACAGGGTCGTGGGGTGAGACAGGGATGCAGCTTAAGCCCCACCCTCTTCAACATATATATCAACGAATTGGCGCGGGCACTAGAACAGTCTGCAGCACCCGGTCTCACCCTACTAGAATCCGAAGTCAAATGTCTACTGTTTACTGATGATCTGGTGCTTCTGTCACCAACCAAGGAGGGCCTACAGCAGCACCTAGATCTTCTGCACAGATTCTGTCAGACCTGGGCCCTGACAGTAAATCTCAGTAAGACCAAAATAATGGTGTTCCAAAAAAGGTCCAGTCACCAGGACCACAAATTCCATCTAGACACCGTTGCCCTAGAGCACACAAAAAAACTATACATACCTCGGCCTAAACATCAGCACCACAGGTAACTTCCACAAAGCTGTGAACGATCTGAGAGACAAGGCAAGAAGGGCCTTCTATGCCATCAAAAGGAACATAAATTTCAACATACCAATTAGGATCTGGCTAAAAATACTTGAATCAGTCATAGAGCCCATTGCCCTTTATGGTTGTGAGGTCTGGGGTCCGCTCACCAACCAAGATTTCACAAAATGGGACAAACACCAAATTGAGACTCTGCATGCAGAATTCTGCAAAAATATCCTCAGTGTACAACGTAGAACACCAAATAATGCATGCAGAGCAGAATTAGGCCGATACCCACTAATTATCAAAATCCAGAAAAGAGCCGTTAAATTCTACAACCACCTAAAAGGAAGCGATTCCCAAACCTTCCATAACAAAGCCATCACCTACAGAGAGATGAACCTGGAGAAGAGTCCCCTAAGCAAGCTGGTCCTAGGGCTCTGTTCACAAACACAAACACACCCCACAGAGCCCCAGGACAACAGCACAATTAGACCCAACCAAATCATGAGAAAACAAAAAGATAATTACTTGACACATTGGAAAGAATTAACAAAAAAACAGAGCAAACTAGAATGCTATTTGGCCCTAAACAGAGAGTACACAGTGGCAGAATACCTGACCACTGTGACTGACCCAAACTTAAGGAAAGCTTTGACTATGTACAGACTCAGTGAGCATAGCCTTGCTATTGAGAAAGGCCGCCGTAGGCAGACATGGCTCTCAAGAGAAGACAGGCTATGTGCACACTGCCCACAAAATGAGGTGGAAACTGAGCTGCACTTCCTAACCTCCTGCCCAATGTATGACCATATTAGAGAGACATATTTCCCTCAGATTACACAGATCCACAAAGAATTCGAAAACAAATCCAATTTTGATAAACTCCCATATCTACTGGGTGAAATTCCACAGTGTGCCATCACAGCAGCAAGATTTGTGACCTGTTGCCACAAGAAAAGGGCAACCAGTGAAGAACAAACACCACTGTAAATACAACCCATATTTATGTTTATTTATTTTAACTTGTGTGCTTTAACCATTTGTACATTGTTACAACACTGCATATATATAATATGACATTTGTAATGTCTTTATTGTTTTGAAACTTCTGTATGTGTAATGTTTACTGTTCATTTTTATTGTTTATTTGACTTTTGTATATTACCTACCTCACTTGCTTTGGCAATGTTAACACATGTTTCCCATGCCAATAAAGCCAATTGAATTGAATTGAGAGAGAGAGAGAGAGATTCTGTGCTGAGAGAGAGAGAGAGAGAGATTCTGTGCTGAGAGAGAGAGAGAGAGAGAGAGAGAGAGAGAGAGAGAGAGAGAGAGAGAGAGAGAGAGAGAGAGAGAGAGAGAGAGAGAGAGAGAGAGAGAGAGAGAGAGAGAGAGAGAGAGAGAGAGAGAGAGAGAGAGAGAGAGAGAGAGAGAGAGAGAGAGAGAGATTTAAATAATCTTTATTGGGTCTGGGAGCCCACCAAACAATAAATACTCATACAAAACCATAGTTACACATCAATTAAAAACACAACTCCAATTCCTCCTCCACAGTAACTAAACACAACAGCCTCTGAATACCCCATATACTCAAACAGATCAATATTGTTGACACGTTTATAATAGGCAAACTCAACCCTTAGTCTCGCTGCCAACATTCCCTCCAGCATTCCCACCACATCCACAAACCCCTGTCCCCGAATACTGTTCTTTCGGGTCTTCCATATCGCTAATTTTGATGCCCCTAACACAAAATTAAGCAACACAACGACACCCTTTTGACTGAACCTGTACTTTGGCCCAAATATATACAGTTGGGAGGAGAAAACCTCTCCCAACGCTGAGAACCAATTAGTGATCAGGTCAATCATCCCGATCAACCTGGAACACAGTAAAAACAGATGTGCCAGAGTTTCAGACTCAGCACAGAATGGACACCCCTCTCCAACAGTAGGATCCAGGTGTACCAGATACATATTGGTGGCTATGACTCCATGTATTATCCTCCATTGGAGGTCAGCTGTCCTCTTATCAATAGTCAGTTTGTATAATGATCGCCAACAGCCTTTTGGGGAGGCACCTGGACCAAGCACACCCGCCCACCTCGTCGATTTTACCCCTTCCAGGGAAGAGGAATGGGACACCTTTACACATATTCTGTACATGTCCTTCTTTCCCACCGCCTTGAACTCCCCCAGCTCCGGGGTATCGAAGGAGAGCAGCATCCCCACGTCCTCCTCGAATGCCCTCGCCGCAGCACTAACAATCAGTGCAGGGAACACATAATCCAGACCCTCCTTTCACTGATCAGAATTGGAAGTGTCAGTCACATACTGCAGATGAAGCACTTGGCAAAGAGTCACAGACCTCAGCGACGACCTTCCTCAGTAGGCGAGATGATCGGATCCCTGCTCTTTCTCCCAGCTCCTCCAACGATCTATTCCTGTTCTGCATCAGATGACCCAGCTTAGTACACCCCACACCTAACAGGCATGAACGTAGGCTGGCTGAACCCAGAGCACGGGACTGGATGGCAGTGTTGTGAAAAAGAGGCTCTTCAAAATCCACATCCCTGGTGGCGTGCCGGCCTTACGGGACTTGACAAGGACTCTCCAAGCCTGCATAACAGACTCATAAAATGGAGTCAGGCCAGGCAAATCACCCCCCTCCAGCTTTAAGAGGAAAAGGTGCTTGTCTAAGCCCAAACAGCCCGCTCTCCTCATCAATGTGTAGGCTGTGTCGACCAAGCCAGAACCGTCACTGTACAACAGTCTCTGGGCTGCTTGAAGCCGGAAAGCCATGATCCTAGAGGAAATGTCCACCAGGTCTTGCCCACCCTCGTTCAGTGGCAGGTACAGGGCTGCATCTTTAATCCAGTGTTGTCCAGACCAGAAGAAATTGACAGGGGTCCTCTGAAGCTCATGTATCAGACCCTTTGGTGGCTGCAAAATCATTAGTCTGTGCCACATGGTAGAGGCAGCAAGATTATTAGCTACCAGTACCCTTCCCATATAAGACAGCTGGGGCAGCACCCATTTCCACCTTGACAGTCTGGCACACACTTTCTCCACTACACCCTCCCAGTTGTTTTTCTGAAAGACATCGGAGCCTAGAAAAACCCCCAAAGTCTTCATCCCATCTCTGCCCCACTGAAGCCCCCCTGGTAACCGTGGAGCGGACCCCATCTGAAGCTGACCTGCCCACAGCGCATCACTCTTTCCCCAATTGACTCTAGCTGAGGAGGCCACCTCATACACCTTTAAAGCGTTTGAGAGAACCTTTACATCCTCAGCCCCTGTAATAAAAACTGTCACGTCATCTGCATACGCAGACAGAGCTATCGTGGGACCCTTCATTACACCTGGCACAGAGAAACCAGTAAGCTTCGCTCTTAAAAAACAAAGCATTGGTTCAATCGCCAGACTATATAACTGCCCTGAAATTGGGCATCCCTGCCTGATGCCCCTTTGGACAGGGATGGGGCAACTCAAACCCCCCCCCCACCTTCACCATACACAAGGCCCCAGCATACAGTAAATTCATCCAAGACAAAAAAACATCCTCAAACCCAAAGGCTTTCATTGTTTTAAACAAGTACTGGTGGTCCACACGATCAAAAGCCTTCTCCTGATCCAAAGAAAGTAAACCCACATTTACATCAGACAGTTTACAAATGTCTAAAACATCTCTTATTAGAAACAAGTTGTCAACAATAGAGCGATCAGGTACACAGTAGGACTGGTCCTTGTGGACCAACAATCCCAGATCATCTTTCAACCTGTTTGAGAGACATTTAGAAACAATTTTATATTCTGCGCACAGCAAAGCAACATGTCTCCAATTTTTTATGAGAGTCAAATCCCCCTTTTTTTGGCAACAGTGAAAGCACAGCACGTTGACAGGATTCACACACCACTTCATAAAAATCCTCCCCAATAGACCCCCAAAAGTGCTTATAAAACTCAGATGGTAAACCATCAATGCCAGGGGCTCGGCCTGTTGAGAGCTGCATAACTGCTGTGGACAGCTCTTGCAGTATAATGCCAGAGTCCAATGCGACTCTCTGCTCCGGTCCCAATTGAGGAAGACCGTGTAACAACTGTTCAGTACACAGAGAGTCACAATCCTCCGCCTTATAGAGGGCAGAGTAGAAATCCACGGCATGTTGACGCATTTCACTGTCATCCGTGGTCACCTTCCCATCATGGAGACGAAGGCAGACCATCTGTTTACGTTGTAATGTTGACTGTCCTAGGTTCAAAAAAAGCACTAGGAGCATCCATGTCCTTGAGGGAAGCGAAACGAGACCTAATCAAGGCACCCTTCACTCTTTCATGCAGAAACGACCTCAGTTCATGTCTCTTGTCCTGTAAGTTCATGACTAGTCCAGGGTCGTTCTGAGGGAGCAGATTCAAATCAGTAGATTTGATGTCCTGTTCAAGGGCCTTGATAGTCTCTTTAACTTCAATTCGAGACAGAGCAGTATACTGTTGACAAAATAATCGTATTTGGGCCTTCCCAACCTCCCACCATTGTCTCAAGGACTCAAAATTCCCTTTTGTAACCCTCCATTTTTCCCAAAACAACAAAAACCTTTCACAAAACATGACATCATGTAACAATTTAACATTAAAATACCAATAAGATGATGACCTTCGTGGACAGGACAAGTGAATATCAACAGTAACAATATGGTGATCGGAGAAACCCACAGGAGTAATGTCACACCTTCCAACCCTACTACAGTATTGCTCAGATACATACAACCTGTCTAACCTTGCTGCACTGACACGACCTTCATTAACTTTTAGCCATGTGTACTGCCTAACTTTTGCATTCCTTACTCTCCACACATCAGAAAGCTCAAACTCAGTTAATAGACCAGACAGGCAAGTGGCTGACCGCAGGTGAGGTCAACAGTAAAATCCACTGTACAGTTCCAGTCCCCCCCTAAAACCATACACCCCTCTTGGTCACACTGTCTTAAGGTTTCCTTTATTTTATCAAATAAAGCAATACGCTCTGTACCCTCATTAGGAGCATATACATTCAAAAAAATAAAAAATAAATAAACATAACATCCACCTTGACCAATGAAACCCGACCCTTGACAATCTCTGTTGTAAATACCACAGTCACCCCTAAGCCTGAAGAAAACAAGATTGCCACCCCAGCACTGAAATTAGTAACATGACTGAGTATATGCTGCCCCTCCCACCACATACCCCAGTCAACCTCATTTTCCTCATCACTATGTGTCTCCTGTAGAAAAACTACATTAAGCCTTTTCTGTTTTATTACTTCTAATACCCAAGCCCTCTTATTCCTGTCCCTTCCCCCATTAATATTGAGAGAACCTACCCTTAGTACCTCCATATAGAAAAGAGAAAGGAAAAGCAGAAGAAACCACAGAGAAACCAAAGAGAAAAAAGACACCCTATGAAGCATGATCATCATCATTATTTAAATTTTCTCTTAACCTGACCACGTTTCCCACCACCTTTTGCTGCTGCAACAGCAGTAACAAATTTCCTCAAGAGAAACCGCTTCTTCTCACTCAACTGGTCTAACCCCACCGTCTTCTGTAACATCACAGCTGACCTCACAAACTTATCAACATCAAAATAATCTGCCAATTTGACAGATTTCCCAAAAGTCTGATCCAGAAACCCATTTACCTCCTCTAGATCATAAATTGAGTCCTCACCCGCTGCTATCATATCAAAAGAGATATCCATATCTTTCTCCTGCTCCTCTTCAACTGAGGCCACAGACCACTGACTCCCTTCTACCACATCCCTTTCAACACTCCCCACTTGCACCCCATCACTCGTACCACGCATCTCCTCCACTACCTGGGAGACTAGCCCCACCTGAACCCCATTACTCGTAGTGGGCATCTCCTCCACTACCTGGGAGACTAGCTCCACATGAACCCCCTGCTGTACCCCATTACTCATAGTGGGCATCTCCTCCACTACCTGGGAGATTAGCGCCACATGAACCCCCTCCTGTACTCGTACTGGGCACCTCCTCACCAGTCGGAGGAACTGTCTCTTCAGTTCCATCCTTACCTTCTACAACAATATTTTTCTGCTGCATAACATTTCTCTCTAATACAAGTTGCAACTCCGTGCCCTCAACACGGATAACTTGTTCCTCAGCAACAGGTGCTTGTGTCACGGCCGTCGAAAGAAGTAGACCAAAGTGCAGCGTGGTGAGCGTACATTTTCCTTTTATTTTAGTTAATGCCGCCAACAAAACAACAAACGAAAACAACCGTGAAGCTTACAGGGCTATAGTGCCACTAACAAAGATAACTTCTCACAATGACAAAAGAGGAAAAGGCTGCCTAAGTATGATTCCCAATCAGAGACAACGATAGACAGCTGTCCCTGATTAAAAACCATACCCGGCCAACACATAGAAATACAAAAACATAGAAATCAGAACATAGAATGCCCAACCCAAATCACACCCTGACCAAACCAAAATAGAGACATAAAAAGGCTCTCTAAGGTCAGGGCGTGACAGTACCCCCCCCCCCCCCACCCCCCCCCAAAGGTGCGGACTCCGCAAAACTGAACCTATAGGTGAGGGTCTGGGTGGGCATCTATCAGCGGTGGCGGCTCTGGTGCGGGACGTAGACCCCGCTCCACCTCTGGCTCTCCCCACTTTGGTGGCGCCTCTGGTGCGGGGACCCTCGTCGCCGACCCCGGACTGGGGACCCTCGTTGCGGGCCCCGGACTGGGGACCCTCGTTGCGGGCCCCGGACTGGAGACCCTCGTTGTGGGCCCCGGACAGGGGACACTCGTTGCGGGCCCCGGACTGGGGACCGTCGCTGGAGGCTCCGGACTGGAGACCGTCGCTGGAGACTCCGGACTTGGGACCCTCATTGCGGGCCCCGGACTGGGGACCGTCGCTGGAGGCTCCGGACTGGAGACCGTCGCTGGAGGCTCCGGAATGGAGACCGTCGCTGGAGACTCCGGCCTGGGGACCCTCATTGCGGGCCCCGGACTGGTGACATTCGCTGGAGGCTCCGGACTGGAGACTGTCGTTGGAGGCTCCGGACTGGAGGCCGTCGTTGGAGGCTCTGGACTGGAGGCCGTCGCTGGAGGCTCCGGACTGGAGACCGTCGTTGGGGGCTCCGGACTGGAGGCCGTCGTTGGAGGCTCCGGACTGGAGACCGTTGTTGGAGGCTCCGGACTGGAGGCCGTCGTTGGAGGCTTTGTGCCATGGATCATCACTGGAGGCTTCGTGCCATGAATCATCACTGGAGGCTTCGTGCCATGAATCATCACAGGAGGCTTCCTCCGTGGAGCCGGAACAGGTCTCAACGGACTGAGGAGACGTACTGGCAGCCTGGTGCGTGGAGCTGCCACTGGGCTTACCAGGCTGGGGAGACATACAGGAGACCTGGTTCTGGGGGCAGGCACAGGATACACTGGGCCGTGGAGGCGCACTGGAGGTCTCGAGCGTCCTGGCTGGATGGTTATTTTCACCCTGCAGATGCGGGGCGCTGGCACAGGACGCACTGGGCTGTGCAGATGCACCGGAGACACAGTGCGCAGAGCCGGCGCAGGATATCCTGGGCCGTGGAGACCCACTGGAGGCCAGAGGCGCTGAGCCGACACCTTCCATCCTGGCTGGATGCTCACTGTAGCCCGTCCAATGCGGGGAAATGGAATGTAGCGCACCGGGCTATGAACGCGCACTGGAGACACTGTGCGCTCCACCGCATAACACGGTACCTGACCAGTACGACGCTCCCTCCGGTAAGCACGGGGAGTTGGCTCAGGTCTCCAATATCCAATATCCTCGTGTGCCCCCTCCAAAACATTTTTTGGGGCTGCCTCTCGTGCCTGCTCCGTTGCCGTGACTCCTGGTAGCGAAGTCGTTCCTCCCTCGCTACTTCAGCCTGTTTCCATGGCAGGGTCTTGTCCCCTGCCATAACCTCCTCCCATGTCCAAGATGTCCTCCATTCTCTCTTCTTCCGGGCCCAGGATCCCTGCTCCTCCTGGCCACGCTGCTTGGTCCTTTGGTGGTGGGAAGTTCTGTCACGGCCGTCAAAAGAAGTAGACCAAAGTGCAGCGTGGTGAGCGTACATATTCCTTTTATTTATAGAAAATGTCACCAACAAAACAACAAACGAAAAACAACCATGAAGCTTACAGGGCTTTAGTGCCACTAACAAAGATAACTTCCCACAATGACAAAAGAGGAAAAGGCTGCCTAAGTATGATTCCCAATCAGAGACAACGATAGACAACTGTCCCTGATTGAGAACCATACCCGGCCAACACATAGAAATAGAAAAACATAGAAATCGGAACATGGAATGCCCACTCCAAATCACACCCTGACCAAACCAAAATAGAGACATAAAAAGGCTCTCTAAGGTCAGGGCGTGACAGCTTGTGGCTGCTCTACCACTGTTTGCCCAGCTCTCTCTACATCAGTGGGCCCAGGCGTTACGAGGACCACCTGCGCCCCTCCCTCTGCCTTCTCCCTTTTCGGGCAAGCATATCGCTTATGACCAACATCCCCACACTCAAGACACCGTTGACTAACCGTACTAGCATAAGCCATATACAGTCTATTGTCATACTTGACTTTAAACGATAACTCCAAAGTCTGCTCCGGTGAGTCCAAAAACATAAATACCTCTCGCCGAAACGACATAACCTGTTTCAACGCCGGGTGTTTACAACCCAACGGGACAACCTTAATTGAACTTGCAAATTTCCCAGAGCGCAATAACTCGCGCTCCAATAGCTCATTTGGAATAAACGGCGGTACATTTGAAATCGTTACCCTTGTTGACGGAGAAAAAAGCGGCGTAACTTGAATAAACATTCCTTTAAGAAGTACGCCTTGCTCAACCATACGATCTACAAGGCGCTCTTCTTTAAGAAATACCACCACCGCTTTATTCATTTGTGACGCATAAGCAACATTCTCTTTTCCTACCTTCTCTCCTACGGCGACCAGAAACTCCTCCACAGTGACAGTAGCGTCAGTAACACACCTAAAGCCGTGCCGAAGTGACAGGGACGGCATCCCCATTCGGGCTGCCATCCCCGCCAAAATCAGGGTAATTTCGATACGAAAAACTAAGTACTTAATTCTACCACAACAAAAATAAAAATAATAACCTTAATCATGCACAGAAGAAAACAAAGAATGCCACCAAGAAAGAGAAAATATCTAACTCTAGACAACACACGCACTCCCTCGCTCATACAATTCCCAGCATGCTCCAAACACTCCCAGCATGCAGAGAGAGAGAGAGAGAGAGAGAGAGAGAGAGAGAGAGAGAGAGAGAGAGAGAGAGAGAGAGAGAGAGAGAGAGAGAGAGAGAGAGAGAGAGAGGGGAGAATAAGGAAAGGACCTCTGAACTCATAGGATATATATTTAGCAGAAAGCTTATTATAGCATGTAAATGTAATTACCGTAGAGTGGGGACGAGCATTTACTGTATGGCACATTTACGGTTGTTTTTAATGAGGGGTGACGTAAATGAAATGGGTGCAGTTTAGGTCCCTGTGGAATTGAATGTGGAATTGCAGTAAGTGGTTCCCCATTGATGACACATGTGAAGTACACATCTAGTTTAGTTGAATGTGTCTGCTAAATGACCAAAATGTAAATGTAATGGCAGTTCTTTAGTAGTTGGAGATTATCATTAGCCCTCAATAAACTACTGTAAATTCGCTTAATTTAGTGACGTGTTTTTCTTCATCACCATCTCAACATACTGTAGCATAACGTTTTCATCTATTCTTCTAAAGGTCTTAGTGACAAAATGTTATATTATTTTTACTCGGCAGGATGTAGGCCTGGATTAGTGGCTGTGTGTGTTTGCTACATTCCCAGGCTGTGTGTGTGTGTGTCTATTGCCGGGGCTGTTGCCTGATGCGGGGGTTGAGTGGCTAGCTCACAGAGCCCCAGGCTGAGATAAGATGAGCTGAGCGTGGTTGGGGGGGTAGTTTAGCACAGGTTGTCAGACAGAAAGAGAGAAAGACACAGGAAAAAGCTAGCTTCCAGCAATAACTATTCCACGAGCATTTCAATGCGCAGTCTGGACTCGCAGGTCGAAACCCCACACACACATGCATCACAGACTGACGCTTATCAGTTGATATAAGCCTGCACACACGCATGCACACACACACGTATTAGTCACAGGTCTACATGCAGATAAATTGCTCATTTCTTGAGTGAGAGAGCTACGGAGCTATGCAATCCTTTCACTTCCTGCAGTCATCTGTTGTTAAGACTCAGAAAGGGAACTTCTCAACTGAAGACATCCCTATTGAGACATCCCTAATGCACCACACATCCCTAATGCACTACGCATCCCTAATGCACCACACATCCCTAATGCACCACCCATCCCTAATGCACTACGCATCCCTAATGCACCACACATCCCTAATGCACCACACAACCCTAATGCACCACACATCCCTAATGCACCACACAACCCTAATGCACCACACATCCCTAATGCACCACCCATCCCTAATGCACTACGCATCCCTAATGCACCACACATCCCTAATGCACCACACATCCCTAATGCACCACACATCCCTAATGCACCACACATCCCTAATGCACCACACAACCCTAATGCACCACACATCCCAAATGCACTAGACATCTGGTACCCTAATGCACCACACTTCCCTAATGCACCACACATCCCTAATGCACCACACATCGCTAATGTAGTTTGTGTAGTCTACGTGTGCCTTTAAAAAAAACCATTTGTTTCTGTCCTTGAGCTGTTCTTGTCTAATGTTCTGTGTTATGTCATGTTTCAAGTTTTGTGTGGAGCTGCTGCTTTTGTAACAGCTAATGCGGATCCTAATAAAATACCAAAACTACACATCCCTAATGCACTCATATCACAGTGGGTCTGTTCAGTTCGTGACATTTCAAATAATTCTGTTTACAACACACAAGGCTCAAAACCACAGGAAGTTGGTGCTACCTTAATTGGGGAGGACAAGCTCATGGTAATAGCTGGAGCAGAATAAGTGGTGTGGTATCAAATACATTAAACACATGGTTTCTGTCACGGCCGTCCAAGGTGCAGCGTGGTCAGCGTACATTTTATTTTATTTAGAATGTCGCCAACAAAACAAGAAACAAAGAAACGACCGTGAAGCTTACTAGGGCTATAGTGCCACTAACAAAGTCAACTACCCACAAACACCAAAAGAAAAAAGGCTGCCTAAGTATGATTCCCAATCAGAGACAACGATAGACAGCTGTCCCTGATTGAGAACCATACCCGGCCAAAACATAGAAATACAAAACATAGAAATAAAGAAACTAGAATGCCCACCCTAGTCACACCCTGGCCTAACCAAAATAGAGAATAAAAGCCTCTCTATGGCCAGGGCGTGACAGTTTCCATGTGTTTGATGCCATTCCATTTGCTCCGTTCCAGATATAATTATGAGCCGGCCTCCCCTCAGCAGCTTCCGCTGCTCAAAATGTAAAAGAGCTTGAAAATGATACCTGTCTATTGTCCAGATGTTAATTGTAAGTAAGAAGTACATTTAGATATTAAATGTAAAAAGCAAGTTCAACTCAGTCCGTTGCCTATAACTAGTTGTTGTAATATTCTACAAAACATCAAATCTATCAAACTTTATTTGTTACATGCGCCAAATACAACATGTGTAGATCTTACCGTGAAATGCTTACTTATAAGCTCTTAACCAACAGTGCAGTTCAAGTCAAGAAAGAGTTAAGAAGATATTTACCAAATAATCTAAAGTAAAAAATTATAAAAAGTAATAACAATAACGAGGCTATATACCAGGGGTGTCAAACTCATTTCGCATCGTGGGCCACATACGGCCTAGGGAGATGTCAAGTGGGCCGGACATTAAAGTGCACATTTTTTAAATCACCACAGTAAGGATTCATCTTCACAGAGCTGTATTCTTTCAATGCAAACAGTATCTAAGGCAGCATTTTAAAGGTGTTAGTCTAGTCTGGACTTGTATTTGTTCCTGAAACTTGGCATCTTTTGGCCTGTACCAGTGCATCAACACCAGGTGTCATGTCCTGACTAGCTGTCACTTTCAGAATGTCATTTAAGTGCTTGTTTGTGAGCCTTGAACGCATTTTTGTTTTATTGATATTCATCACTGAGAAAATTTGTTCACAAAGGTAGGTTGTCCCAAACATGCACAAAATTTTAGCAGCCAGGGCTGTTAATTTGGGGTACCCTGGTAGTAGATACTGATAAAATCTGTCCAGACCTACAGAGGCAAATTTGCCCTTCAAATCTGCATCACACTGCAAATCAATTATCTCTAGCTGAATTTCGACCGGCAGATCAGAAGCTTTAACTGTGAAAGGTGAGCGAAAAACTGAAAATTCTGTCTCAAGTTCACCAAATACCTGAAAACGTTTCTCAAACTCCCGCAGTAGTCCTGCAATTTTGTCTTTGTACCGTTTCATGTCCGCATCAGGTCTGGTCACACACACATCTCTCAGACAGGGGAAATGAGCAGGGTTGCCATTTGCCAGTTGCATCTCCCACAAAGTCAGCTTCAACTTAAATGCATGTATGTTGTCAGAAAACTGTGTGACAACTTTTTTGCGGCCTTGCAACATTTTGTTCAGATTGTTCAAGTGTTCAGTAATATCAACCAAGAATGCAAGGTCCCGTAGCCATTCCTGAGATTGTAATTCCAACACCGGTTTTCCTTTTTTCTCCATGAACTGTCCGATTTCCTCTCGTAGATCAAAGAAATGCCTCAGCACAGCGCCTCGGCTTAACCATCTCACTTCAGTGTGGTATGGCAGGCTGTGGGTAATGTTGCTGTCGCTGAGAAGTTTGTCAAACTGACGATGGTTCAGACCTCTGGACCGGATGAAATTTACAGTGCGAACAACCACCTCCATGACGTGGTCCATTTTCAGCGACTTGCAACACAATGCCTCCTTGTGCAAAATACAGTGAAATGTCCAGAAACGATCTCCTCCATTAAGGGCTTGTACTTTGTCTTTGAACTTTGTCGCGACACCTGCTTTCTTTCCGACCATGGATGGCGCGCCGTCTGTAGCCAGGCTGACAGCGCGGGACCAGTCCACTCCAACTCTGTCCAATGCAGCAACGACAGAGCCGAAAATGTCCTCGGCTGTTGTGGTGTCCATCATTGGCACCAACTCAAGAAACTCTTCAGTAACAGTCAATGTCTCATCAACTCCTCGAATAAATATGGCCAGTTGGGCCACGTCTGTGATGTCAGTGCTCTCGTCAATTGCCACGGAAAATGCAATAAATGACTTGACTCTCTGTTTCAATTGACTGTCTAAATCTGCCGATAGTTCCGAAATCCTCTCTGCTATAGTATTCCTCGTCAGGCTAATATTGGCAAAAGCTTGTCGCTTCTCGGGACATACAAGTTCAGCCGCCTTCATCATGCATCGTTTAACAAAGTCACCGTCGGAATACGGCTTCGATGCTAATGCTATTTCGCTAGCAATTAGGTAGCTGGCTTTTACCGCTGCTTCACTGACTTCTCGGCTCTGGATGAAAGTTGACTGCTGTTTCCTCAGACCCGCCAGCAATTCGTTAATCTTATCTCTTCTCAGTTGTCCTTGCAAGCCGTCATATTTTTCGCTGTGATGAGTCTCGTAGTGGCGTCGAATATTATATTCCTTCAATACCGAAACTTGTTGCAAACACACCAAGCACGAAGGTTTTCCGTGCATCTCTGTAAATAAATAGGACGTGGTCCATTTTTCTTTGAAAATTCTACACTCCTTATCTACTTTTCTCCGTTTGGATAACGACATTTTGGCTAATGAGGGTGTAGCGGAGAGGTAGAGACCAAGGTATTAACAACGTCGTAACAAGCAGCAGATGGCGCATTGATACCGTCTGCTGTTTTCAGTCTGTCTCAGTGATGCGGCTTGTCTTCTACTCTGATGGAAAGAGTGCGCCCCTTAGCGGATAATCCATGAATTGCAGCGAATTAAAAATATTAATTCCATGTCTTTTATGCATTTTTTCCACTTTCAAATTATCCTGCGGGCCTGATCGAACCTCCTTGGGGGCCGGTTCCGGCCCGCGGGCCGTATGTTTGACACCCCTGCTATATACAGTGTGTACTGGTACCAGAGTCAATGTGCGGGGGTACAGGTTAGTCGAGGTAATTTGTACATGTAAGTAGGAGTGAAGAAACTATGCATAGATAATAAACAGCGTGTAGCAGCAGTGTACAAAACAAATGGAGGGGGGGGGTGGGTCAATGTACATAGTCCGGTGGCCATTTGATTAATTGTTCAGCAGTCTTATGACTTGGGGGTAGATGCCATTACTGGGCCGTACGCACTACCCTCTGTAGCGCCTTACGGTCAGATGCCGAGCAGTTGTTATACTAGGCGATGATGCAACCGGTCAGGATGCTCTCGATGGTGCAGCTGTAGAACCTTTTGAGGATCTGGGAACCCATGCCAAATCTTTTCAGTCTCCTGACGGGGGGGAAAGGTGTTTGTCGTGCCCTCTTAATCACTGTCTTGGTGTGTTTGGACCATGATAGTTCGTTGGTGATGTGGACATCAAGGAACTTGAAACTCTCGACCCGCTCCACTACAGCCCTGTCGATGTTAATTGGGGCCTGTTTGGCCCGCCTTTTCCTGTAGTCCATGATCAGCTCCTTTGTCTTGCTCACATTGAGGGAGAGGTTGTTGTCCTGGCACCACACTGCCAGGTCTCTGACCTCTTCCTTACAGGCTGTCTCATCGTTGTCGGTGTCAGGCCTACCACTGTTGTGTCATCAGCAAACTTAATGATGGTGTTGGAGTCGTGTTTGGCCACGCAGTCTTGGGTGAACAGGGAGTACAAGAGGGGGCTTGGTACACACCCCTGAGGGGCCCATGTGTTGAGGATCAGCGTGGCAGACATGTTGTTGCCTACCCTTATCACCTGGGGGCGGCCCGTCAGGAAGTCCAGGATCCAGTTGCAGAGGGAGGTGTTTAGTCCCAGGGTCCTTAGCTTAGTGATGAGATTTGTGGGCACTATGGTGTTGAATGCTGAGCTGTAGTCAATGAACAGCATGTTGAAAATATCAGTGAAGACACTTGCCAGTTGGTCCATGCATGCTTTGTGTACACGTCCTGGTAATCCGTCTGGCCCTGCGGCTTTGTGAATGGTTGACCTGTTTAAAGTTCTTGCTAACATCGGCTACCGAGAGCGTTATCACACAGTCGTTCAGAACAGCTGGTGCTCTCATGCATGCATCAGTGTTGCTTGCCTCGAAGCGAGCATAAAAGGCATGTAGCTCATCTGGTGGGCTCGCAGCTCACATCTGGATTTCCCTTTGTAGTCCGAAATAGTTTTCAAGCCCTGCCACATCCGACGAGCGCCAGAGCCGTGGAGTAGGATTCAATCTTAATCCTGTGTTGATGCTTTGCTTGTTTGTTGGTTCATCTGAGAACCAGACAATGACCCCAAGCATACTTCCAAAGTTGTGGCAAAATGGCTTAAGGACAACAAACTCAAGGTATTGGAGTGGCCACCACAAAGCCCTGACCTCAATCCTATAGAAAATCTGTGGGCCGAACTGAAAAAATGTGTGCGAGCAATGAGGCCTTACAAACCTGACTCAGTTACACCAGCTCTGTCAGGAGGAATGGGCCAAAATGTACACAACTTATTGTGGGAAGCTTGTGGAAGGCTACCTGAAACATTTAACCAAAGTTAAACAATTTAAAGGCAATGCTACCAAATACTAATTGAGTGTATGTAAACTTCTGACCCACTGGGAATGTGATGAAAGAAATAAAAACTTAAATAAATATTTCTCTCTACTATTATTCTGACATTTCACATTCTTAAAATAAACTGGTGATCCTAACTGACCTAAGACAGGGAATTTTTATTAGGATTAAATGTCAGGAATTGTGAAAAACTGAGTTTAAATGTATTTGGCTAAGATGTATGTAAACTTCCGACTTCAACTGTACATCAAAGACATATGGTCTTTAATTTATATACGTTGATATAAACAACTTGATTCAAAACTCTTTCAATCCACATAATTGTACACCAATTGTATTATACTGTATTTGTATCCGTTTGTAATTGCGGATTAAACAAACAAAAATCATTGATCATAAAGAATCATTTAAAATTGAATAAAAGTGCCGTTACTTTATCTGGGTAGCGATTCAAGAACAACACACACACACGCACACACTCACACATTTAAAATTGGTGATAAAAAAATGCTTTGAATATTTCATTGGTAGATATGTTGTTTTGAGACTTACTGCTCCGTTACTACAGTGATGAATTAGCTACCTTGGTGGCAAGATGGAAACACAATCATAAAACAAGCGCATTTCTCATATGTCGAAATGGGATACAATAATTGGATGCACACAATTTAATCTTCACACAGTGAACCCGCAAACACGTAGTAGTTGATTATGGTATGCAATCATACTTTTCTGAAATAGTATTTGCATATCACCTCTAGAATGGCTGTATAGGTTCTGAGAAATAATGGCACAGGGGCTGGAAGGAGGGATTTAGTATTAAAGTTATACACAGGCGTACAGGTTTGGTGACATTATTATCTAAAGCATCGCATCTTAGATTGAGAGATCACACATTCTGTCTATTCAGTTTTATTGATTTTGGTCATAGAAAATACATTGATGTTTCAAGTCCTAGTTACGCTCAATAAAAACAAAAGTATTGTCATAGTGTTGGTGATAACCCTACTGTTATCGTACATATGAACACATGTTGAAAACCTAAAAAAAAAATGGATCTTATGGAAATATAGATTCCGACATTTCTGAGAACTGTCATTTCCAAACAACCTGTTTAAAGGTTACTGTAGACCATGGTTGTTTTGCCCACGCTACAGACGGCTATATCGGTCCGCTAATACAGGACTAGTAATGGCCCAGTGCACTACTTTTGTGAAAAATTATAATTCAAATTAATTTATAATGAATTTTTATATATATTCAGTAGCTGTCAAATGTTTGGACACACCTACTCATTCCAAGGTTTTTATAAAAAAAAATATATATACCCCCCCCCCACCTTGTCACAACAGAACTGATTGACTCAAATGCATTAAGAAGGAAAGAAAATCAACAAAGGAACTTTTAACCCTTGTGTAGCTATTCTGTACACACCCCTTGTCCTAAGGGTCAAAAATGACCCGCCTTCACTAAACCCCTAAAATAAAGCATCTTAAACTTCTTATGGCTGGGGGCAGTATTGAGTAGCTTGGATGAATAAGGTGCCCAGAGTAAACTGCCTGGTACTCAGGCCCAGAAGCTAAGATATGCATATTATTTGTAGATTTGGATATAAAACACTCTGAAGTTTCTAAAACTGTTTGAATAATGTCTGTGAGTATAACATAACTCATATGGCAGGCAAAAACCTGAGAAAAAAATTCAACCCGGAAGTGGGAAATCTGAGGTTTGTGGGTTTTCAGGTCTTTGCCTATCCAATATACAGTGTCAATGGGGTCATATTGCACTTCCTAAGGCTTCCACTAGATGTCAACAGTCCTTAGAACCTTGTTTCTTCTACTTCTACTGTGAAGGGGGAGAGAATAAGAGCGGTTTGACTAAGGGGTCTGGCAGAAGGCCATGAGCTCAGTCAGGCATGCGCCCGTGAGAGGTAGCTGCGTTCCTTTTCATTTCTAAAGACAAAGGAATTGTCCGGTTGAAACATTATTGAAGATTTATGTTAAAAACATCCTAAAGATTGATTCTATACATCGTTTGACATGTTTCTACGGACTGTAATGGAACTTTTTGACTTTTCGTCTGGCCTGCGCCTCGTGAATTTGGATTTGTGAACTAAACGCGCGAACAAAAAGGAGGTATTTGGACATAAATGATGGACTTTATCGAACAAAACAAACATTTATTGTGGAACTGGGATTCTTGGGAGTGCATTCTGATGAAGATCATCAAAGGTAAGTGAATATTTATAATGCTATTTCTGACTTCTGTTGACTCCACAACATGGGTATCTGTATGGCTTGCTTTGGTCTCTGAGCGCCGTACTCAGATTATTGCATGGTTTGCTTTTTCCGTAAAGTAAAAAAAAAATCTGACACAGCGGTTGCATTAAGGAGAAGTATATCTTTAAATCTGTGAATAACACTTGTATCTTTTATCAATGTTTATTATGAGTATTTCTATGATTTGATGTGGCTCTGTGCAAATTCACGGGATGTTTTGAAGGCAAAGCCAAATGTAAACTAAGGTTTTTGGATATAAATATGAACTTGATCGAACAAAACATACATGTATTGTGTAACATGTTGTCCCGGGAGTGTCATCTGATGAAGAATATCAAAGGTTAGTGATTCCTCTCTTTGGTTGGAAAATCGCTGTATGCTTTCTGTGACTAGTTGCTGACCTAACATAATGATATATTCTGTTTTCGCTGAAAAGCTTTTTTGAAATCGGACACTGTGGTTGGATTTACGAGAATTTTATCTTTAAAATGGTGTCTAATACCTAAAATTGAATTATGAGATTTCTGTTGTTTGAATTTGGCCCCCTGCACTTTCACTGGCTGTTGTCATATCGATCCCGTTAACAGGATTTCAGCCGTAAGAAGTTCATAGAATTTTAAACTCCAACTCTATTTTACATGAAGAAACATTCATCACAAACTTTGTGAATATCTGGGTTTTCCCTCTTCACAATGCAGAAAAAACTGCATTTAATCAGTGGACACCACTCGTTTTTATTACAACACACCTGTCATAATTGTTTTCTTTACTAAAGTAGATATTTATTATTATTATTGCTAAAGGTACTGCATAGGTGTAAACCTATTTTTTTAGCAAGAGATACAATAGCACTTGTATAGCCTAAGAAAGTAGCAAAAATGTGCAGGAAATAGTTTTGAATGCATTTTATTGAAGGGAAGCAATAACAGTCTTGAACTTTTTTGGCAACATAGTGATATATTCTTATATACTGTACAATGAGGAATTCAACTACAAAATACTAGTCTTCTCCCATTTTTTTTATCCATTTCCCCCACCCAAGAGGTGTATAAACAACAACAATAAATAAGAATAAAATAATAGATACAAAACAAAAACGTGAAGAACATACCTCTAATTAGCACATGTAGGACAGTTTGCAAGTGTGTGTGCATGGACTTTGCAGATGTATTTCTCACATGTGCAGCACATAGTATTTGTTTTACAGTCCTTCTTTGGGGGCAGAATTGGCATCTCCTCCTCTTGCCTGCCCCAGCTGCAGCCTCAGGTGGATCAGGACAAGATTCAGCCCCCTGAACAGCTTTCACAAGCGCTGCAGAGGCTGCTGTGCGGGGGAGGCACTCCCTTCTTTGAATGTTTTGGGGTTACAAGTGCCTTCCCAGCAACACCCTCCTCTTGTTCCGCTTATCAGGCATCCAGGTAGGGTTGCATCAATGATGTTACAGCACTACATAATACAATTAACAGTGAAAATCACTTACATTACAGATATTCATTTTTTTTTTTTTTTACCTTTGAATGGAACCAGTTGCTCATCCACTGATACTTCAGGCCCAGGGTTGTAGAGGTATGGCAGACACTCCACCCACTGGCCGCCAGTTTGTCTCTCACACGTCTTGCAGGTCTTGACTCACGGTTATCAAATAGCAGCATTCTTGAGAAAGTGTGAAAGACTTTCAGTGGCATCGTGGCGCGGAAAATCGCCCATCCACTCTGAATCCCAGAGACTACATGTAGCCTTGCCTCGGGACCTATACACACCCGTTAAGATTAGCAGCCCTATGTAGGCACGCAGGTCAATCTCATCCATCCTTTTCCAGTTGTCTTCATATTTATGGAAACCCTCCAAATTTGTCATTTCCAGGATGATTTTTTCGATGGCTGGTGTGATGAACATGTAGAATGTTGAGGCGATGTCCTGGGCATGGGCAACTACATGTCTTGTTGGCCCTGGGCTCATTCTTATGACATTTTATGCTGCCACCCTGTCCTGGTTGTCATATGGTGACAAGGACCATGTTATTTTGCTGTTCTTTGACAAAAATGTCTTTCTTTCAGCTTGGGGGATTTCTTCTTCATCTGTAGATGATGCATTGTGCTCTGGGTTGTATTCTTCCCCAGCTTCTTTTTCAGATACCTCCTCCTCTTCTAAATCATTGTTCTCTTGTTCCTCCTGGACATCTGAAAAAACATGATCTACGACCTGCACTCATGGCTTCAGCAAAGAGAGTACTGGGGGTACTGTCATCTGCAGCACCTTTATAGCCTGACTGCATTCCCCATTAGTAAACAATGCTTTCAAGAAAATTTTATTTTGTCTGAAATATTGTTTATTTTGTCTGAAATATTGTTTATTTTGTCTGTGAACTTGAGTCATGTGTGGGGGTCGTGGAGGGGTCGTGGAGAGGAGATGTTGTACATGCACAAGAACGTTTTTGTTTTGTCTGAGTTCAATCAGTAGCACACAATCTCAATGTATCACTGTGTGTGTGTGTGTGTGGTTTTTGTGGTGTGTAAATAATTTCATAACTGCCGGGTCAAAAAATGACCCTAAGACAATCTTTGTACCCTGGTGGTGTACAGCTTTCATGGAAATATTAACAAATGTTTCACTTTTTCTAACTCTAGGACAGGTCATCAAATTTGAAGTTGAAAAAATATAATTTAGGGCTTTTTCTCTGCTGTTAAACATAGTGGCGGGTCATTTTTTTTACCCTTAAGACAACACAAGGGTTAAGAAGGCACACCTGTTTTTGAAATGCATTCCAGGTGCATTCCTCATGAAGCTGGTTGAGAGAATGCCAAGAGTGTGCACAGCTGTCATCAAGGCAAAGGGTGGCTACTTTGAAGAATCTTAAATATAAAATATACATTTGGATTTGTTTACCACTTTTTTGGTTACTACATGATTCCATATGTGTTATTTTATAGTTTTGATGTCTTCACTATTATTCTACAATGTGGAAAATTGTAAAAAATAAAGAAACTTTTGAATGAGTAGGTGTTTTAAAACTTTTGACCGGTAGTGTATATGTAACAGAAATACTGCGTGGTGGGTGTCATTGGGATGTGATTTCAGTCAGCGAGAGCCTTGTCGTTTGGTCTTGCTCACCTCTCTCTGAAAGCTGTCGCTTCTCTTCCTTTTTGGACCCACTAATCATGAACAGGACAAGTGTAGAAGAGGGGGTGACAGGATGTGAGTGTGTGTGTGTGTGTGTGTGTGTGTGTGTGTGTGTGTGTGTGTGTGTGTGTGTGTGTGTGTGTGTGTGTGTGTGTGTGTGTGTGTGTGTGTGTGTGTGTGTGTGTGTGTGTGTGTGTGCGTGCATGTGCAAGTGTAACAGAGGGACTACACGGAACCTGAGCCAGCATTACTTTAGAAAAACGTCCATAAAACAGAAGAAGAGATGCCTTTCACAGATGTGACAATATGGACAAAATGGATGGAGATTGGAATTGTTGGTAGCCACTGTGACTACTCTGTCACACCCAGCATAGCCCTGAGCTACTGCAGGGACAGTGAAGTGACACTGTGTGTGTAGCAAAGGGTGTGTGTGTGTGTTTGTGGCAGGGGCCGCGAAGTGACACTCGGGGTACACTATTCAGCAGACCAAACACGCAGACTAAGGCCAAAATGCTTCATGCTTCTGCATGCTATTGTGTCCCTGCTTGAATGCATATTATAAGGACGTAATGGACAGGTAAGGAAACAACATATGCCATATGAGACCAGAAGAATAACATTAGTTAATATAATCATAGGACTGTATGAATCTGTGAAGAGCCCCGAGTCCCATATTTGCCTTTAATGTGGTATCTGAAATAAGAAATCATTGAAAAGCTAATAATGATAAAATAGCATACACTTGACATGCCCAGTGGGCACAGGCGTCAATTAAATGTCTATTCCACGTTGGTTGAACGTAATTTATTTGAAATGACGTGGAAACAATGTTGATTCAACCAGTGTGTGCTTGACTGAGCCGCCATGTTGTTAATTATTCAACTATTGACTTTGCCACCTGATTGATCAAAAGGACCCATTTCCTTTCAAAAGTACACTACTTCTGAAAAGCAATTCCTTTGCTTTATAGCTGGTGGCCAAAGTTTAAGGGTGCTTTTTCCCGACTTCACTCAACCTATTCTATTTCTCTGTGCGTCTGTGATCGGGAAGGTGATTGACATATGAATCACGGCGAGAGCTAAAATAGCTCTCTGAAGGCGACACCTCCCACCTCCTTCCTCCTTCCTCTGCCTTGGACAAGCTATCAGACTGAACCTCTGGGACACAGACGCGTTGCACTGTTTGACAACGCAAACCGCTCTGCACTCTCATGCCGTCCGGCCCCCCGATGAAAGGTTCAAGATAAGACACAGTCGTCCGTTTCATTCTGCAGAGGTGCCACTTTCACGCTGTTCATCTAACCCCGCTTTCTTTCTTTCTTGTGCTGTGACGCCCACAGCAGCGTTCGGGATCTTTTCCTCTGCTTACCAATCTTTGAAGTTGGCTCTTTATAAAGGGAGCCCTCCAACACTGAGACGCTTCATAAGTACAACCCCTGGGAGAAAAAAAACGCTTGTGTACATTTCATTGTCGCTTTTCCTACGCCTTTTCCTTCCTGTAATATGACCTCACACCGTAAAGAGGTAGAGGGATTCAAAATCTACAGTGATTAGGGCACAGGGAAATTGAGGTGTGTTAGTTTTGGCTGTGACTGCTGAGGGACTTTGGGATTTCGCACTGAAATGATATCCACTTCTGTTTGGCTACCATTCCTCCTGATGCCATCTGGCCTCTTACTGCAGTCATCCACATAAACCTGGTGACCTCCACACTCGCACGAGAGCACGGCACGCACATACTGTAGACACACACACTGTAGACACACAAACACACGCCTTGTCACCCCCTACCACGTACTCTCGTCAGTCACGTACCAGCGTCACACACAAAAATCTGTCATTACCATTTCACAGTCATATTTCTCAACCCTAATCCCAAACCCCAGGTTGTGTGCACGCTATCATAGAGTTATATGTGGTAATAAAGTGCTATCATCATTAATATCTACCTCAAGGAGAGGCAGACAGACGAAGCAGAGCTTAGAGCACCACCATCTGTGTCATGGAAACTTCTAATCATCACTCAAATAAAAATAAAAAAGATATATATTTTCACACACACTGGATAGGTGCAGTGAAATGTGTCGTTTTTGTCACGCCTGGACCCGCTCCCCCTCTCTGGCGCTCGAGGGTGCCAGGCTGCCCTTCATTACGCACACCTGTCACCATCATTACGCGCTTCTGTGCAATATTGGACTCCATTACCTTGTTGATTACCCCCTCTTTATCTGTCTGCTCCTCATGTTATTCACCGTGTCAGCATTGATGTTGTTATTTTCCCCTGTCCAGACGCTGTTACTGTCCTGTTTCATGTCCATTGTTCATTAAATGTTCTCCCTGTACCTGCTTCCTGTCTCCAGCGTCAATCCTCAGTTTTACAGAGTCAGCCATATTAGTACAGCACCCCTGGAGCAAATGAGGGTCAAGTGCCTCGCTCAAGGGCACATCAACAGATTTTTAACATTGCATGCTCAGGTATTCAAACCAGCAAGCTATTGGTTGGCTACCTGCCACCCTAGACCACTGTCTAGACCACTGAGACAGGTGACATAATCACCCAACACTCAGTCAAGCAGAGGATCTGTCATTCTGTGTGTGTAAGAAAGTGGGCGGGGGTGAAGGTGTGTGTGTGTGTGTGTGTGTGTGTGTGTGTGTGTGTGTGTGTGTGTGTGTGTGTGTGTGTGTGTGTGTGTGTGTGTGTGTGTGTGTGTGTGTGTGTGTGTGTGTGTGTGCATGTGCGTGTGCGTGTGCGTGTGTGTCTTTACCACACACTGAGCAGACCATGGGAGGCAAAGCCACCACTGATTACCCTGGTAAATATACAGTATCATCTGAGGGCTCTAAGTAAGATGCTAGATAATTGTAATTTTGCATATGTCACTTAAATCACTGTCACTTTCACTGAACTAATTACTATGAAGAGGGGTTGACTTTATCAGAGACAGAGAGAGAGAGAGTTAAAGAGAGATGAAACACAAAAATCTCATAGAGATAAAGTACTTAGGATGATTAGGATTAGGATAATTAAAGTAATCAGTGCCCTTAGTTCTCAAAGACATCCACCAAAAACCTTCTGAACACATTTCTAGACAAGATTGGCATTTTAAAATGTCCCTCTGCTGTGTTGTTCCTATTGGCTTTCAAAGGTCTGTCAATGTTGGTCTAAACACAAGCGGACCTAATTCCATATTGACTCTGATTTCAGAGAAACAGCTGTCCCTGCTTCTCAGAAACACCTGAGCTGCCAGACAGGAAAAAGGACTGACTACTGATTACTAATGGGAAAAAGTGAAGACAAGAAAAAACAAGAAAATAAGAAGGTACAATAAGGCCCACAATTCTGGGTTTTACTTTTAACAAAGAAGCAGTTTCATCAACTTCCACTGTGCTCCAAGTGTTGCTGAATTGGCTCTACCACACTGTCTCTGAACTGTTCTGGTTGATTTAAGGGATCCAACAATATAGTGCAATTTTTTCATAATTTGACATTTGAGGTATACGAGAGAGAAGTGTCACGCCCTGATCTGTTTCACCTGTCCTTGTGACTGTCTCCACGCCCTCCAGGTGTCGCTTATTTTCCCCGGTGTATTTATCCCTGTGTTTCCTGTCTCTCTGTGCCAGTTCGTCTTGTATGTTCAAGTCAACCAGCGTGGTTTTTCCCGTGCTCCTGCTTGTCTATTCTCTTTTACTAGTCCTCCCGGGTTTGACCGTTGCCTGTTTTTCTGGACTCCATTCCCGCCTGCCTGACCATTCTGCCTGCCCTGACCTCGAGCCTGCCTGCCATACCTCTGGAACTCTGAACTGGTTTTGACCTTTTGCCTGTCCACGACCATTTTCTTGCTTACCCCTTTTGGATTGTTAATAAACATCTTGGACTTTAACCATCTGCCTCCTGTGTCTGCATCTGGGTCTCGCCTTGTGCCCTTATATCACCTGTCCTTGTGCTTGTCTCCACCCCCCTCCAGGTGTCGCCCGTTTTCTCCATTATCCTCTGGGTACTTATACCCGTGTTCTCTGTTTGTCTGTTGCCAGTTTGTTTTGTTTCGTCAAGCCTACCAGCGTTTTCCCCCTCGGTTGCTGTCTATTGATTCTCCCTGTTTTTCCCGGTTTTGACCTTTTCTGTCCACCCTGATCCTGAGCCAGCCCGACGTCCTGTACCGTTGCCCAACTTTTCTGGATTACTGACCTCTGCCTGACCTGAGCCTGGCAGCCGTCCTGTACCTTTGCCCCACTACTCTGGATTACTGACCTCTGCCTGACCTGAGCCTGGCTGCCGTCCTGTACCTTTGCCCCACTACTCTGGATTACTGACCCCAGCCTTCCTTGACCTGTCGTTTGCCTGCCCCTGTTGCTGTAATAAACATTGTACTTCAACACAGTCTGCATTTGGGTCTTACCTGAAACGTGAAAGAAGATGTCATGTGAAAGAAGGTGTCATGTTGCAGGTGTCTCCACTGCACCGCATGGCAGCAGCGAATGGATGTCATTAACGCAGATGTTCTATACAAACGGTCTTTGCGCATTATTAACATACACTCCTGACATAAGACGCAGAGACTGCATCCCTTTTGTATGGAACACCTGTGTTAATGACATCCATTCGCTGCTACCATGCGGTGCAGTCAGAAACTGTGTCCTGAGAGTGAGGTGAAGGATGAAAAATCGAACTCCCGCAGATTCTAGTCTAGTCTCACAGAGACCCAATCTCATGATCAACGGGTGTTTGCCCAGTAACACTTTTTCCTGGCACGTCTCGATCTCAATCCAAAGTCTTATTTTCTTTGTCGCTGTGTGTTCTGTAAGTGCAATTTTGCCTCCGGAAATCATAAAATAGCTCAGATTTACTACAGCGCTTCATGCCCAATCCTCTTTTCTCAGACAAGCTGAGGTTTGGAATGGATAAGAATGTCTGCCATGTTTTCAGCGATTCCCTGATTGCTGACATGATTTAACTGCCTGTGTATGAGGCCTGAAAAACATGTCGTATGATTGCTTCGGTTTGACTCTGGGACTGCCGAAAACTATCATAACCTGCCAGTGATGGATAATGCTGTTGCTTTCCCCATATTGTCAAAACATGACTCTATAGAAACAGTCTATACACTATTTTCATAGACAAGATGGCGCCGTTAGACATGGCCACTCTGTTTCTGAGTCTTAAGCAACTTTGGTTACAAGCATTTCGCTACACCCGCAATAACATCGCTAAATATGTGTACGCGACCAATAACATTTGATTTGATTTCAGAGCCTTGCATGTCACTTAATCAGTGTCACTTGTGTCACTTCCCTGTTTTATTTTTTATTTTTACTGAACATCTCCATCTAAATTCATGCTCTCGGTCCACAATTGCAAATCAACAATCCCTGGTGTAAATCACAGCAGACGTTAGGCATTTCCAATCATCTTGGGACATTGGTTGCCATGGCTCTCATCCTGATCACTCCCTTTGAGGTGGCGGCACACACACAGACACACAGAGATAACATCTGGCCACAGAACTGATAGGGGGGTTAGACAAAGGATACATGATTGCAGGGCACAACATCAATTCACCTCATGTGCCCTGTCCTCCTTTCCAAGCCATTTCACCAGAATATTAATGCACATAACGTACAGGGGAATCACATAGGCTTGAATTAGAGCCTCTCTGTCCAGCTATACATTCTCTGCTGGATGTTAGAGAGAATGGTGACATGAAGGAATTGGAAGTCATTCATTTGCAGATTATACCACTTTTGTTGGGGTGGGAAGCTATGCGGATGACAAGGGTTTGTGTATGTACCTGAGTGGAGATGGCTGCTATACTGGCACACACATCTGCTACAGGTACATCTGCTACATAGACAAGATAAGAAAGGTATTCAATTGAAAGCGTTATCAGAACACAACTTCGTACCTCACCATCAAGGACAGGGGGACATCTCCAGTAAGCCCTGCACTGTTAAGTAATGTGTTCTGAGAGGAAGGGAATGCTTTACTCAAGACGGTTCCCACAAGCTTTGACTTAACCTTCGAACCCTCACTGTGTCCCAGAGGCATCCTGTACGAGTGGGAGGGTGCGAACTATAGGGGAGGGCGATCGGGTGGGTGCACAGTCCTCACACACTTCAGAGTAAGTAAACAGTGAAGGTAAACAGTCTGTCCCTTGAAGGAGAACGAGTGATGGGAGAAGAGGAGAGGACTGTAAAAAAAGAAAGCCTTGGCTTTGATCAGTGGCTCTTTGAAGACATGGACAGAGATGTGAGAAGGGGTAGTCTCACCTTGTCTCACCAGAGTGAATTAAAACCTGTTTGGTCGTCGATAGAGAGGGAACACATTAGTGAATAAATAAAGTGCGGTGACTGAAGCAATTCTGGCACTGGTTACCCTGCACAACGATCTGTTTACATAAGAGGCTCGACGTTTTCGAGTTCAAAAGCACATAACGGACAAGGTGCGAGCAGAGATCCAGCAACACGTCGTGTCTTAAACCATTTTCGTTCTCCAAAACAAGAACGTAAAAAGCAGAGAAACCAGAAAAGCCAGAAACCTAAAGCTTTTCACACATTAGCCAGTGAATGCAGGGTTGGCAGCCTCGGCTGCTTAAAAAGATGAAAGGCAATCTCTTTCACACTGGCAGAAATCATTTCACAGGAAAATACATCTTGTTGTTTTACATTGTTTTACATTAGCACATTGCACATCTTCATTTTGACACGTTCTGTTCTACAAGTAATCACTTGTTACTCTTCTTTTTGCAAAGTGCACAACAAGATGCCTATTCAATCAACTTCGGTAACTTGGCTTCCGGAAATAGGTTTGAAAGATTCTTCTTGCCCCTGCATGGTCTCAACAAAACATTGTTTACAAAGAGAAACTGAATTTAAATATGGTTTCTTGCTGTACACAGCAACTCTTTTATAGCATTCCAATGAAAACGGTTTTGATTGAATGTTCCAACGAAAACTGTTTTGATTGAATGTTCCAATAAACTGTTTTGATTGAATGTTCCAATGAAAACTGTTTTGATTGAACGTTCCAATGAAAACTGTTTTGATTGAATGTTCCAATGAAAACTGTTTTGATTGAATGTTCCAATGAAAACTGTTTTGATTGAATGTTCCAATGAAAACTGTTTTGATTGAATGTTCCAATGAAAACTGTTTTGATTGAATAGGCCCCAAAAGCGTTCCCAAGACCAAACATTTCAAATGTGTATGTCACCAGTTCATAATTTATTGCTCCTATATTTTTCTCCAAAACTGTTAAAGTTCAGTTAAACTTTCACCTCCACTCATAAATATTACTTTTGGACGTCCCCCTATCCAACTCTTTTCTTCCCACCGTCTGTCCAACCGCGCCTAGACACAGCTAATTTGACGTTTCTCGCCATCAAAATCATTTGTGTAATGAAACATCATTGTTTCTTTTAAGTGCACCGCTTGAGCACTTTACAGTTATATAGGGGCTCGATAAAACATTATCGTGCGGTCCTCAGTTTTTAGGTCTGACCAAAGACCAACTACCCTGGAGCAACAACTGCGGCTGGCCGACTTCTATTTCGCCATCATCCATTTTTCATCACTGTTTTCATATCTTTCCTCCCCACGGGTGCTATTCGCTGAAACAGACCCCTGGCTGATCAGCCCAGAACACCACACTGTATTCAAGATCATAAGGAATTGTCGCACACTGAGACTGATGTCAGAGACATCAAAGCTTTGTATTTATCTGCTTCGATGAGAAGGTAATCATTTGATCCATGAAAGGGCTGCGAGCATGTAAAGGCTTGATTGTTGCTCTTCGTTTTTAGACAGAGATTTGAACACTTCAAACACTTTTGCATTCTGAAGACATACGGTGCATTTCACGCTACATCATATAACATGTCACAAAGTATCAACACGAGGAGGACTAGCATGACGGAAGGAGGCTACGTTTACATGAACATGTCGCATACAACGGTGTATGTTCCAATGACGCATATGTATGTGGCCATATAAGTAGAATAAATGAAAATCAGACAGAGTTGGGGTCTGATTATGTCTACCTGTAGCTTAGAATCGCGTGACAGAGTTGTAGGGAGTTTATTATCTCTGAATTGTGATCCAAGAAAATATTTTAAAAAGCACTTGGGACAGTCTCTCAGATCTCTCAGATTCAGACCGCTACCCATCTAGTGTAATGAAGCGCCTCATGATTGGAGATAAAAAAAAGTTGGCCGGCGAAAAAGACTGCCACTTTATCAAAAGTGGTCTGCATCCTAAATGGCGCCCTATTCCCTATATACTGCACTACTTTTGACCAGGGCCCACACAATGTAGGCGATAAGGTGCCATTTGAGACGCAGACATTCTGTAAAAGAACCCAGTGGCGTCCACGGTGATGATACATCTTCCAGCTGCTCACTCTTTTGTGGATCATTTTTTATTTCTTCAACACTCCTGGATGAAAATCAGACTTTTAATCAGGCGCTGCCAAGGCAGCTCCAGAGGACCTTTCTCAGGGACACAAGCCATCTGTCTGTCAAGAGAGGCGGCAGAGGGCCACTTCATCAGTGCTGGAGCTGGACTGGTATCTTACACACACTCACCAACAGATACACACGTATGAACCCATGGAATTATAATTACTAGAATGGACCAGTCAAATTGCCATATTCGCTGAAACAGACCCCCAGCTGAGGCTATGTGCCATCTAGTAATTTTATTTCTATGTGTGTGGGCCTCATCTCACGCTGTGTTAATTTCTCCTTGGTGGAGCGCCCATGATTAAATCTCTGTCGTCTGGGCCAGAGGGAGTCCGTAGGGGGCAGGAGAGGAGAGGTAAAGCTGTGGTGGTGCCTCTGGTCTCAGCACCCTTTATCATATCCTACACCCCATATCCTACATTATTGAGACACAAGCACACACACACACGTACAAGCAAGGATGCACACAAGCACACACACACTAGGGTGTCCGATCGAAAATTCATATTTTGACAAATGTGTAAAATAATTGTTGAGTTTTTACCCTTGTTATTGAAGTTTTTAACCTTGTCGGATGGTCCGAATTAGGGTGACTAAAAAAAGCCTGAGAAAAAATTGGATTCTGTGAAAAGAATAAAGGCTACTAGCTACCTGACAGGCTCACTTTTCCGTTGAACTAGTCATCTTTATTCTTTCATCCGCAGGATATAAAACAATATGGAGGTAAGATGGATATCGATTTTGAGACATGACATGTAGTAATTTCATATTTCATATTATTTTGAAATTCCTGTTCTTTTTCCAAGATTTCACACAAAAACAAACATATCTCTGTGAAATGTCGACGGAGCACTGAGTGTATACCAGGCTTTTTATTTTCAAAGCCATTTACGTTTCATTCATCTCGTGTCATGTTAATTGAGCTTTTCGCCAACAATCACCACAAAATGTAAAATCCCCAAAACACCCCACTGAACGATTCAGAACATGAAGAATCATATTTGTCTTGGTAAAATGTATTTTATAGCATAGGGAAGTGAACTTTCATCACCAAAGAGCATTTTCACCCAATCTGGGTACTCTACACACAATCACAGCCCACTTCTTCCAACCGCTCAGTGTTACATAACCAGTAGCCTGCGCGTGTAATCGGCCTCTTCACACTCTCTCACCCTCGTTCACAGGAGTCACATTCATAACGCATGGCTGTATGATGGGAAGGAAAAAAGGAAAAACTTCCATTGGATTCAGTTGAAATGTATCATTCACAATGCATGACTGCATGATGACACATTTCAATGGATTCCAAAGGTTTACTTCCTTTTTGTTTAACCATGTGCGTTTAATATGTCTATTGGAATGCACGGACAAAGTAGAAGTGAGTGATGATAAAATTATAGCTGTTAATAAATGAGGGGTTCCTAGGTCAGGTCGAAAGACAGAGAAGTTGAGATTGCCAATATACGGCAAAAGCCAAGCAAAACAAAGCACAATTGAAATAGTGTACGTGAATGAGGAATTTCAGATAGTCACAAGAGGTTAAAACGTTACGTCAAACTCTAGATTTCTGCTTAAATAGACATACCCAAAAGTAATTATTTGTAATGAGATGGCCATAAATAGTATATAGTAATACTGCGTAGTTCTAGAAAGAAAAAAACTCACCTTTCTGGTAAACATAAGTTATACATTGCTGAGGTGTACTCACTTTTGAGGACACTAGCTCAAGATCACAGTACAAATATTATGAAAATATAGAAAATCATATGCTTTTTTAGCTACTCAACAAAAGTGGGAGAATAAGACTTGAAATGAATAGGACTTGAAACGACTGAAATGCTCTATAAATATAGTAACAATCAAATTCCAAATGACTTACCATAAGATAATATTTAATGACAGTACAAATTTGGCCCCATTTGACATAACTGCCATAGCATTTTTGGTCAAGCCTCCTCTGAGCGACTCAGAGACACCATTCGAATGTCTGCAGAATCATTACACAACGTCAGTTTTACACACACAGTGATTTCATCCCCCTGTGACCAAGAGAAAGTGGTGGTGTCAGGGAGAGTGGGGTGTGCCCGACTACACGAGCGGCAATGAGTAAACACACGACAAAAGAGTTCAAGTTTCAGATGCTTTAACTTGAGCTTTTAGTGTCGGCGGCCACCTGTAGTCTCTTGCGGCAGCATGGCCTCACTAGCAGAGTCTGTCGCAGGGGCGCGAAACACAGTGTAAGTGGGAGAGTAGGCACGCTGTGTCTCTTCCTAACTGCTCTACTTGAGTGAGGTCCAGCCTGCCAGTCCGTTGATAAGGGAATGCCTTGCAGGTGTGCTGATTAGTAATCCTGCATTAGTAATCCTGTACAGGTGTGATGGGTGAGCAGAGCTGTGGCGCTGCCTTTGGCTGGTCTGGTGCTGAAGGTGACCTTCCACAATGCTGACCTGAGTGCCGCTGTCCAATGTGCTGCAGCCAGTGCCACTGTCCATGGTGCTGAAGTGAACACACCTGTCTCCTGTGCTGAGGTGGGTGGCTCTGTCCATGGTGCTGCACTGGGAGATCTTCAGGCACGACTATGTCTATGCCTCTCACGGTGCCACATGGCGTTTATATTCTGCTAAATTCATTAGCCTTTTTTCCTGTCGAGAGTTCTAAATCCGGTTGAGAATATCACAGCTGGATGAAACCACGATTGCTGACATCGCTATACTGTCCCCTTTAATACGCCGTCTCCCAGGGTAAGAGGAAATCGATTCTTTGCCTGGATAGGCACGAAAATATGACAGGTCACTCCCTATGCAAATGTGGGGTGTGAAACCTAACACCTCAAGTCAGCTCCACTGACAGAGTGGTAGAGGAAAGCAGACAGATGGAGCTTTCTGGCATTATAAGGCAACCGACCCTGCGATGTTCACAGAGCACTTTGCACACCAAAATGTCAGTCGGAACTGGTCCAGAACTGCTCAAAGTCCGCTAAATAGGGTACTTAACATCTAAGTTAAGTAATGAAATGTCAAATTAGATGCTGATTCTGAAATAGATACTGAAATAGATGGAGATTCTGAAATAGAAACTGAAATAAATACAGATTCTGAAAGAGACACTGAAATAGATACCGGAATAGATACTGAAATAGATAGTGAATGTATTGATTGATAGTGAAAAAAGATGCAGTGGCTGTGTTTAGACAGGCAGAACAATTCTGATCTTTTTTTCACTAATTGGTCTTTAGACCAATCAGATTACCCCTAAAAAAAAAAATCTGATGTGAAAAGATCTGATGTGATTGGTCAATTAGTGGGAAAAAATATCAGAATTGGGCTGCCTGTGTAAACACAGCCACTGAGTACAACCCAGGGGTTAACGTGTGGTTTCACTTCTTTCCGATGTGGTCCTGATGGAATAGATGCAGATTCTGAAATAGACATTCGTAAAGATACTGAAAAAGACGTTGACTCTGAAATAAACACTGACCTATATACTGAAATAGCTTATATACTCATTGTGAGTGGTAAGGAACTGACGCACTGCAGTTCTGTGGATTTTTTTTCTATCAAAAGGTAATACATTTCCGCAGTTTGACAGATCATTGTATATTTATGAATGCTGTGGAACTTATATCCACAGGTGGCCTGCAGGCCTAGCTGACATCTCTCAACTAGAACGGCCAGTCATCTCTGTTCTCAATAACATGCCACCTGTTATCTTTACCTCCTCTGAGTCTTCCCTCATCCTGATGATGCCATCTGACTGTCACTCTCGTTCCCCCTCTCTTTACCTAATTTTTACCCATTTCCACCAACTTTGCTCTCTCGCTCTTAACTCTCTCAATTTAACTGCCAGTGAGTGTGTGTGTGTGTGTATTTTTGTGTGTGTGTGTGTGTGTGTGTGTCTGTGTGTGCGCGCCGTAGTTTGGCAGTGCTGTTCCATAGACAGTGTCAAAGCTCCTTGAGTTCCTCTGTATCGATGCTAATTGCTAAAGAGTCCCATTTAAACCCGGGTGGGCCATGGGCTTAAACCCGGGTGGGCCATAAAATATGGCGGTGGATCTTTGATGTCCAATGGTCCTGGGGCCCGTGTTAAGGTCAACAGCATCATGAACTTTATCTAGTACCAGGACATTTTAGCCACAAACCTGCTTGCCAGGAGGCTGAAACTAGGCAGCAAGTAGATTATCCAGCAAGACAATAAGCCCAAGCACACATCATAATCCACAAATAAAGGGTTAATCGACCACAAAATCTACATTTTGATCATTTTATACAGTCATTTTTGCCAATCTTTATCAAAGATGTCATTAATTTCGGACCTCACTGTGTAGCTTTAAGAATTGTTTTCATGAGGAGCTATGTAAAATAATGAGAATCAGTGCTACAAAGTCAAGTATATCCCCTATAGGGCTACATACTATGGGAAAAACAAGAGGATGGGATGTTGTTGAGAATGTTTAATGTCGGCGTTGTTCTTCCTGGTCTTCAGGAAAGCCTCAGAGGTGGCACGTCAACATTAAACAGTCTCTACTATATCCCCTCTTCTTGTTTTTCCCGCTAATTAGTATATCACCTGATCACCTGATTCTTGTTCTCTGAGTCATACTACAGGCAGCTTGCAGTAGTATGCTAGGTGGGCCTGCTTTATCAAATGAGCTGGAATAATGATGGTTGTGAAAATTATAGAATGTTGTATAACGGTTTAGATCCAGGTAGAGACAAGAGCAAGAGTATAAACCCACAGACAACCCCCACTACCTCACGAGTCACGACTACCTGCCTATCCCGCAACAGGTGCCAATTCTGAAGTAACCTTTTTAGAATTGTAGAATTTGACCATCGTAGTCGAAGGCAGGTAACTTTGATCAAGGTTTAAACAGGTTGGCAGATGGACAATATTGGCCAATTTCCTTCTTGTTTCCCAAATGACTCCCTATTCCCCATAGGGCAATCCCAGCTAACAACAAACATTCCCACACCTTCAGAGAATGTTCCCTTAAGAGTATCATTAGGTCACTAACTAATGTTGCTGTGATGTGCAAGGAATGTTTCCAAGAGACCATTAACACAATGTCAAATAGAACTGGTTGCCATGTTCTCAGAACTTAAGATACGAATGTTCTTGACGTTACAAGGGAACGTTGCAAGTTTCATAGCAACGTTGCGAGAACATTTATGTGTAAAAAAAAAAAAACACTTTACTGTTGCTTAGCCAATCAAGGCCCTGATTAGTGAACCAGTGATCCATTCAAAACCTTTAGTTTGTTGGCAAGATTAGGAATAGACACACACAGTGCTTTTAAAGGGCTTTCTGTACAGTTGTCTAATGTTGGTGGGGCATATCGACCCATTTTAATTACACTCCTGAGTCAATCAAATATTTTCTTGAGTGACATTTACTTAAGTGCATTAACTCTATTGCTTACTTCTATCCATATTTTAGAGTGGCAGGTAGCCTAGCTTCTTGCCGCACAGATCCCGATTACGGGATCATTTTTGTAAACAACCGCTGAATTGCAGAGCGCCAAATTCAAAAATAATACTAAAAATATTTATAATCATGAAATCACAAGTGAAATATACCAAAACACAGCTTAGCTTGTTGTTAATTGCTGAAATAAGTAAACAAATCAAGAATGAGGGAACAGTCAGATTAACTGATAACTTACATGGACATGTTGGCGTAACAGGAACATGGGAATACTGTGAACCAACATGTTGTGAGTTCAAATCCCAGGTGAGGACATGTTGCATAACAGTGACTGTATAAATGAGCATGCACAATGTATTCATGTGTGGTGAGTATGTTAGTTAATCCACCTATCGTGTCAGATTTTGAAAATATGCTTTACAGCGAAAGCAATCCAAGCGTTTGTGAGTTTATCAATCACTAGACAACGAACAAAAGAACAGCTAGAACAGCTAGCCTTAAATTAGCTTGGTCACGAAAGTCAGAAAAGCAATAAAATGTATCACTTACCTTTGATAATCTTCGGATTTTGTACTCACGAGACTCCCAGTTACACAATAAATGTTATTTTTGTTCGATAAAGATTAGTTTTATAACAAAGAAAACGCCATTTGGTTTGCGCGTTATGTTCAGAAAACCACAAGCTCGTTCTGGTCCTGAAAGGCAGACTAAAATTCCAAAAAGTATCCGTAATGTTCGTAGAAACATGTCAAAGGTTTTTTATAATCAATCCTCAGGTTGTTTTTAACATACATAATCGATCATATTTCAACCAGACGGTAAACTGTTCAATACTACAGAGAAAGAAAATGTCGAGCTACAACTCTCGGGCGCATGAACTAATCAAAGGACACCTGACGCGTTTTGATAAATCGCGCTCATTTTTCAAAATAAAAGCCTGAAACTATGTCTAAAGCCTGGTCACAGCCTGAGGAAGCCATTGGAAAAGGAATCTGGTTGATACGCCTTTAAATGGAGGGGCAAGCAATGGAACAAGGATAAAACAAATAAAAAAAGCACTTCCGGGTTGGAGTTCTTCAGGTTTTCGCCTGCAAAATCAGTTCTGGTATACTCACAGACAATATTTCGACAGTTTTGGAAACTTTAGAGTGTTTTCTATCCCAATCTGTCAATTATATGCATATTCTAATATCTGAGCCTGAGAAATAGTCAGTTTACCTTGGGAACGTTATTTTTCAAAATATAAAAATTCTGCCCCCTAGCTTCAAGAGGCTAGCAGTAAAGGGCATTGGGGCAGTAACCGAAAAGTTGCTGGTTCAAATGCCAACTAGTTGATGTTCGCTTGAGCAAGGCACTTAACCATAATTGTTCCCGTAAACCACTCTCATTAAGAGTGTTTTCTGAATGACTAAAATGGGCTCTGGTCAAATGTCGAGAATATGGTGCTATTTGGGAGACAGACAGGGTATAAATGGAGATGTAAATGCTTTTCCATGAACTTTACAATTGAATGGGATCTACGTGTGCATTTCAATTGGTTGCCATGAGAACAAGGCTCTATTTTTCTTCTTCTTTGGCGAGTTATGAGACCACCAGCTTTCTGCCACTTCTCTCACACAGCACCTGGCAATCTTTTTCTGCTACATTCAGAGACAGAAGAGGGAGCCATGGTTTGGATAATAAGTAAAGCATTTTAAAAGCAGGACAATCAAGTATTTTTTTATGATTGCTTGGCAGATGCTACAGTGAATGCTTGGCAGGTGACAATGATGTAGGCTGTGTGTAGCGAGTAGCGGTTATGGTATGAAGGTTTGGCTTGGAAATGTTTTTTTCACCTGGTAACAGACAGCTGTTGTAATGTGCACTGAAGTCCACAAGCGAAGGGAAAAGGTAAGAGGAGGAGAGCGCATAGATGCGAGAAGGAATTATAATACGAGCAAATGATCATGCTGTTTGTATGTGGCTGCTATTAAAGTGAACTGTGTTTGCGGTGATCAGAGGTGTATTCATTCCACCGATTCTGTTTTTTAAAAAATCTTAAATGGAAGCAAACGGAAAAAAGCGGGGATAAACATACCTAAATTTACTACAATAGAAAAAGTCTCATTTGCAACTATTGGACCAATGATTACACCCTAGGTCAGCTAGATGTAGGCTAGAGTGTGCAAGGCATTATTGAATGTGTCACTGTCTGTCACCTTGACTACTCAATTCTTTCTCTCGACCGGTGTATCATGTAGTGGCCTGAACCTATTGATGTTACATTGAGCTGGGTGAATGGAATATGAATGCCAGTCATCCAATATGATGCTGTAATACAAATAAGGCCATGCTCATAACAAAAAAAATGTCCCTCATCTTAAATGGCACCGACTGCCACTGATACACACATACTATCTCACACATCATGTTCACTTCCCTTGTGATTCTCCAGGAAAACATGACACTTGACACTTGCCAATGTCCTGTTGAAGGTGTGAGGCCGAGGTGAAACACATTCAGTAAAAAACTATGGGAGGCAGTAAAGACTGAAAGTTACCTTGGCACGGTGTGGTTAGAGGTGTAAGGCTGAGGTGAATCGCTCTAATCACATACAATAAGCAACTGAGAAAGAAGGGGTTTGGGGGGGAAGAAAGAGGACTGGGCAAATGAAAACGAGGGAGCGAGAGGTCCCTTGCCTCCTCGTTAATCTTGTATGCCTGTAGATTGTCAGGGGAGATACAGGCGCTGTCAAAGCAGGGTGCCATTGACTATCACTATCACACTCGGGTGTCAAGACCTAACTCCAAGAACTGAATCAACTGTATTTGTCACATGCTTCGTAAGCAACAGGTGTATTCTAACAGTGAAATGCTTACTAACGGGCCCTTCCCAACAATGCAGAGAGGAATATTTAGAGATAATAGAAAAAAAATAAGACAAGAATTGAGTAACGATAACTGGGTTCTACACATGCAGGGGTACGAGTTAATTAAGGTCGATATGTACATATAGGTAGGGATAAAGTGTCTAGGCAACAGGATAGATAATAAACAGTAGCAGCAGTGTATGTGATTAGTCAAAAGGGTCAGTGCAGATAGTTAACTAAATAGCTACCCGGACTATTTAACTAAATATTTAACAGTCTTATAGAAGCTGTTCAGGCTCCTGTTGGTTCCAGACTTGGTGCATTGGTTCGGCTTGCCGTGCGGTAGCAGAGAGAACAGTGTATGACTTGGGTGGCTGGAGTCTTTGACCATTTTTATGGCCTTCCTCTGACACTGCCCGGTATAGATGTCCTGGATGGTAGGGAGCTCAGCCCCAGTGATGCACCTTGTGGCCGGATGCCAAGCAGTTGCCATACCAAGCGATGATGCAGTCAGTCAAGATGTCCTCAATGCTGCAGCTGTATAATATTTTGAGGATCTGCAACCACATACCAAATCTTTACAGCCTCCTGAGGGGGAAGAGGCATTATCGTGCCTTCATCACAACTGTGTTGGTGTGTGGACCAAATTAATTCCTTAGTGATGTGGATACAGAAGAACTTGAAGCTCTCAACCCTCTCCACTTAAGCCTTTGTCACCACACTGGCAGGTCACTGACCTCCTCCCTATAGGTCATCGTCGGTGATCAGGCCAACCACCATTTTGTCATCAGCAAACTTAATGATGTTGAACAGGGAGTACAGGAGGGGACTAAGCATCCCCTGTGTCGAGGGTGTGCATGGTGAATGTGTTGTTGCCTACACTAACCACCTGGGGGAGGCCCGTCAGGAAGTCCAGGATCTAGTTGCAGAGGGAGGTGTTCAGTCCCAGGGTCCTGATCTTAGTGATGAGCTTGGAGGGCACTATAATGTTGAACGCTGAGCTATAGTCAATGAACACACATTGTCCAGGTGGGAAATGTGGAGTGCAATAGAGATTATGTCATCTGTAGATCTGTTGGGGTGGTATGCGAGTTGGAGTGGGTCCGGGATGTCTCAGATGATGGTGTTGATGTGAGCCATGACCAGACTTTCAAAGCATTTCATGGCTACAGATTGGAGTGCTACGGAGCGATAGTAATTTGAACAGGTGGTTTGCTTGAAACATGTAGGTATTACAGACTGGGTCAGGGAGAGGTTGAAAATATCAGTGATGACACTTGCCAGCTGATCAGCACCTGCTCTGAGTACGCATTCTGGTAATCCTTCTGGACCAGCGGCCTTGTGAATGTTAACATGCTAAAGGTCATACTCACATCAGCTACATAGAGCGAGATCAAACTGTCGTCTGGTACAACTGGTGCTCTCATGCATGGTTCAGTGTTGCTTGCCTCAAAGCGTGCATAGAAGTTGGGGTTGGGTTAGTGTTAGGTTTTTACGGTTAGGGGTTAGGGAAATTAGGATTTTGAATGGGAATAAATGTTTTGGTCCCCACAAGGATAATAAAACAAATATGTGTGTGTGTGTGTGTTTATGCGTACGTGCATGCGTGCGTGCACAAGCCCATGTTCATTTGTGTGCGTATATATGTGCGTTTGGGTTTCTGTGTGACTCACTCTGTCGTTCCTTGCTTACAGATGAGCTGAGATAGACTGATGGACACATACTCAATACCAAACTGACAAAGTGCACAGTGTGACACCAACATCAAGCACGCTCTGAGCACAACCGACAGGGACGTTAATTCCAATGAGCAAATAACATTACAGGCAAAATACTGTACAGTCGTACATCAAACACATTACATTGTACTGTGTATGTCCCTATTGAATTAGAGGTAGTCGATACTGTTGGAACTGTACGCCTGACCTCTCTCTGACTGTACAGCCAATGTTGACGCATCATTTCTCACTCCGACTCGTAACAGGCCATCACTCCTTGACCATGCCCGCATCCCAAATGGAAGCAGTAGTAGGCAGAGTTAAAACAGCTACGTGTACCACAATCCGAAAGGAACCGAAAAAAAGCACAACCTCTCGTTGGAACGTGAATAGACAAGGTCAATATAGACACAACAGCTACTCAAGTACAGCACTGAAAAAAAAACGTTCGTCAATTTGTACTGTTTTATGCAGAGTGGGATTCTTTTTCTGTGCATGTTCACATGCAGCATGCCACGATGATGTGGTCTTTTTTAAAAGCCTGATAATTGTATGAAGCCTATAGTACAACCTTCGGGAATGAACATGATTATGATATCAGATAATAAACCAGTATTCCCGGTAGAGACGCTGAGTGATGATTAATGCACAGCGATAGTGAGCCAGCGGTGGTTTAAATGAATATACTTCGACATCATGATCTTGTCCCTTAAAACCCACAAAAGCAGCTGCCTTCAATTAGCCATGAAGTGGTAGCCCTTGAATGTGCCGGGCCTGGACCACTAAAATCAGAACACATTTGCTATTCCCATCAATGCAGCAGATTTAAAAATTTGTCTCCAAAAACAATTAGTCTCCAAAACGGATCCCTTTTTGGTTTCATTTCAGATCATATAATATATGCCATTTAGCAGAGACTTTTATCCAAAGCGACTTAACAGTCATGCATGCATACATTTTACACATGGGTGTTCTCGAGTTTCGAACCCACTGTCGCGTTGCAGGCGTCATGCTCTACCAATAGAGGTACAGAAGACCACATATCTATTGCCATGTAGTCATGTAGGTTCACACAGTGTTTTGAGTGATTTCGCTGACATGAGGTGGCTCAATAGAGAAATTCCTGCGGCACGTTCATAGATAAGAGAATGACTGGTCGGCGGTCAGTCATACCTCTCTCTTGACCGTATCAACAAACAGCCTGACAGCAGCAGGGCTAGTTTTCATTTGGGTTGTGTAAACATTGGACGAGCTAGCCAGACCCTGGCCGATACAGCTGACTGGGGATGAGTTCACGTCCAGAGTGAATAAAACCACACACACGTCTGAAATCCCTGCGGCAAGCAATGAGCAAAACAATTCATTAGGCCATCAAATTACAGGAAGCATCTCTCGCTGCCCGTCACATCCAGTCTGAGAGAAAGTAATTGGGGCTTCAAAATGATGGCCATTTCCTGCAAATGGGGGGCAATCAGGCCCCATTACGATACAGTCAGGCTTTCGCACAGCTGTAATGGCTGTAACTAGAGATAAAAGTAATCAGAGGGTATATCAAGAAGAGTGCTGGGACTCATCTCCTTGTCAATCTGGTATACATATAACTTAGTATAGTGGTTGGTCATAAAAGTGTGTGTGTGTGTGTGTGTGTGTGCAGGGCAGGATTACCGACCTGGCACGCAGGGCACTTTCCCCGGTGCCCAGACCTCCTACTGTCCGGGGGGCCCAGATAGCATATTAACACGTATTAAGCAATGGCAAAATGTGCATAATTGCAAGAAATTAGCTATAAAACTGCATGATTTTCTCTCAGCCTCATTGCTAAATGTGAAGACTAGCATGAGATGAGCTATAAAACTGGACATTTTTCTCTGCCTCATGGCAAAACGTGTAGAATTGCAGGATATTTGCTATAATAAAATGGCAAAACAAATTCTCAGCCTTAAGACAAAATGTGTAGAATAGCATTCTAAAACTACACATTTTTCTCTCTGACCCATGGCAAAGTCTGTGTGTGTCTGTGTGTGTGTGTGTGTGTGTGTGTGTGTGTGTGTGTGTGTGTGTGTGTGTGCACCCGTGTGTGTGTCCAGACCCCCAACTTTCAATCTCACCCTCTAACAGAATGTCCTGTAAAGTTTAAACCACTTTAAATACAAACCGCATAAACCCTTGGCCTCAACACTTCAAAATCAATTCAGACACTGTTAATGTGGTGTGCAGGGCTTATCAAGAGGACTGTTGAGAGACAAGAGACATCTGTTGAGACAAGAAGTCATTAACATTAGCATTGGGATTGCGGCAAAAACCCAATGATTCATCTGAAGGGTGAAAAGTCCAGAATAATAACCGCTCTGTGATTTAACTATGCGTTCATAGATGGAAAGGGAACAGGAACACAGTGTGTGGACAGTTAATAACCAAGGGTGGTCAACCGTCTTTTTTCAATAAGTGAGAAATGAGTCTCATACGAAAGCTTAAAAAACATTTTGGAATATTTATACTATTGATAGTATCAATGGTACACTACATGAACAAAAGCATGTGGACCCCTGCTCGTCGAATATCTCATTCATCCAATATGGAGTTGGTCCCCCCTTTGCTGCTATAACAGCCTCCACTCTTCTGAGAAAGCGTTCCACTAGATGTTGGAACATTGCTGCAGGGACCTGCTTCCATTCAGCCACAAGAGCACTAGTGAGGTCGGGCACTGATGTTGGGCGATTATGCCTGGCTCGTAGATGGCGTTCAAATTCATCCTAAAGGTGTTTGATGGGGTTGAGGTCAGGGCTCTGTGCAGGCCAGTCAGGTTCTTCCACACCGATCTTTACAAACTTTTTCTGTATGGATCTCGCTTTGTGCAAGGGGGCATTGTCATGCTGAAACAGGAAAGGGCCTTTTCCAAACTGTTGCCACAAAGTTGTAAGCATAGAATCGTCTAGAATGTCATTGTATGCTGTAGCATTAAGATTCCCCTTCACTGGAACGAAGGGGTCTAGCCCGAACCATGAAAAACAGCTCCAGTCCATTATTCCTCCTCCACCAAACTTTACAGTTAGCACTATGCATTCGGGCAGGTGGTGTTCTCCTAGGATCCGCCAAACCCAGATTCATCCGTCAGACTGCCAGATGGTGAAGGGTGATCCATCACTCCAGAGAATGCGTTTCCACCTTTTCAGAGTCCAATAACGGGGAGCTTTACACCACTCCATCCAAAGCTTGGCATTGCACATGGTGATTTTAGGCGTGTGTGCGGCTGCTCTGCCATGGAAACCCATTTCATGAAGCTCCCGATGAACAGTTATTATACTGACGATGCTTCCAAAGGCAGTTTGGAACTCGGTAGTGAGTACTGCAACCGAGGACAGATGGTTTTTACATGCGATGCGCGTCAGCACTCGGCGGACCCAATCTGTAAGCATGCGTGGCCTACCACTTCGCAACTTGTTGCTCGTATAAGTTTCTACTTCACAATAACAGCAATTACCATTGACTGGGGCAGAAATTTGATGAACGGTGCCACGTTGATAGTCACTGAGTTCTTCAGTAAGGCCGCTCTACCGCCAATATTTGACTGTGGAGATTGCATGGCTGTGTGCTCGTTTTTATCCACCTGTCAGCAACTGATGTGGCTGAAATATCCACTAATTTGAAGGGGTGACCACATATTTTTGTATATATAGTTTATCGACAATATCAATATACACATGTATGTATACACATATATATGTATATACATATGTAAATGTGTAATTATGTACTGTAAATTTGATATTTCTGTAATTCATTTAAAAATAAACGTGTTAATGTCTAAACATGTTTTCACTTTGTCATTATGGGGCATTGTGTGTAGAAGGGTGAGAAAAAAAATATTTGAATCCATTTTGAATTAAGGATATAACACAACAAAATGTGGAATAAGTCAAGGGGTATGAATATTTTCTGAAGGCTATGGTCCAACAGAGCTGAATCAGTCAGAACAATGGCGGAAATTTTAGCAATATCAATACAGGGTGTAACTTAAAGTTCAATATAGTTTTTGTCACCAATTACAATCCACTAATCACACATATTAGATTCACTAGAGCACCTTTGACGATATAAACACCATATCAACATAAAAAGATGTCGCCGGAGAAGAAGGCAGACATTTTACGTGCCCCCAGCCGATTGTGTTTTTTTGTTTGTTTACTTTTTTTTTTTTTTACTTATTTTGTACATAATGTTGCCGCTACCGTCTCTTATGACTGTCAGGACCCGGTGCGAGAAACAGTCACTAATAATCGTCAGAACCCAGAAGATGAGGCAGACACAGCAGTACTAGAGATGGTGGTTTAATTAAAGAACAAAATCTTCAGGCAAAGAAACTAAATCCACAATGTCCAAAAATAAAGCCGAGAGGCACAAAATGGAAATCCTCCAAAATACAAAAGAAACTCCACAAAGTGGTAAAAAACAAACCTCAAAAGACTACTCAAAATATACACAAGAACTAAACCAGAGAACCTCTGGAAAATCCAATAAAATAAATATCTGTAAAGAACAAGGCTTGGGCTGAGGCTGGGTGCTAACTTACAAACACTGAGCAAGGAACTGAGGAACACACAGGGTTTAAATACTAACAAGGGAATGACCTACAGGTGCAAAGAATAATTAGAGCAAGAAAAACAAAAGGTACAAAAAAGGTGCAATGGGGACATCTAGTGACCAAAACCCGAACAGTCTTGGCCAAAACCTGACAGAATCCCCCTCCTAGGAACGGCTCCTGACGTTCCTACCAGCCTTCTCAGGGTGGAGGGTCCTGAACTGACGAATGAGGTCAGGGTCCAGTATGTCCTTGGCAGGAACCCAGGAGCGCTCCTCGGGACCGTAGCCTTCCCAGTCCACCAGATACTGCCAGGACCGCTGCACCCGGCGGGAATCCAGTATCCGGTGGACGGTATAAGCCGACTGGCCACCGATGACACGGGGCGGAGGGGGAGGTCTGCCTGCCGGGATAAGGGGAGAAAAAAACAACAGGTTTTAATAAAGAAATGTGAAATGTTGGATTGATCTTAAGGGATCTGGGTAAGTGCAGGCAAAAAGTAACGGGATTGACTCTCCTGGCAATCTTAAAGGGACCGATGAACCTCTGGGACAGCTTGCGAGACTCCACCCGTAGTGGTAAGTTCTTAGTTGAGAGCCATACTCTCTGGCCGGGGTACAGGGTAGGACCGGGACGGCGACGTCTGTTGGCTTGTCGTTGGTACTGCTGAGAGGAACGCAGAAGATTAAGACGTGCCTTCTTCCACGTAAGCCGACAGCGTCTGATGAACCTCGAGGCTGAAGGCACTCTGACTTCTGCCTCCTGGTCCGGGAACAATAGAGGCGCATAGCCAAACTGACACTCATGCGGGGATATACCAGTGGAGGAGGAGCACAAGGTGTTGTGCGCGTACTCGGCCCAAACAATGAAGGATGACCATGTGGACGGGTTGTTGGAAACCATGCATCTGAGGGTGGTTTCCAGCTCCTGATTCATCCTCTCAGTTTGGCCATTGGACTCCGGATGGTACCTTGAAGATAAACTGGCCGTGGCCCCTATGAGTTGGCAGAAGGCCTTCCAAAACCTTGAGGCGAACTGGGGACCTCTGTCGGAAACCATATCTTGCGGAATCCCAAAGACTCGGAACACATGGTTAATCACCAACTCAGCTGTTTCCTTGGCAGAAGGTAATTTGGTCAAGGGAACAAACCTGGCCGCCTTAGAAAACCTGTCGATGATGACTAGGATCGTAGTATTACCATGGGACGGAGGAAGGCCAGTAATAAAGTCCAACGAGATATGGGACCAGGGTCGGTGGGGAATAGATGAAGGGTGAAGGAGTCCTTGAGGTCGGAGGTGAGAAGATTTGCCCTGGCAGCACACGGAACAGGCCTTGACGAAAGTGGCAACGTCTTCTTTTATGGTGGGCCACCAGAACTTACGCTGGATGAACTCCAAGGTGCGACCTACGCCCGGGTGACAGGTGAGGCGAGAGGAGTGCCCCCACAGAAGGACTTGGGACCTTGCTGCCTTGGGAACAAACAACCGATTAGCAGGACCTCCTCCAGGGCCCGGTTCGATGGCTTGAGCTTGTTTCACGGTATCCTCCACTTGCCACGAGATCGGAGCCACGATCTTAGCGGCCGGAAGGACAGTCATGTCAGTATCTTCTCGAATGGCAGGAGAGTAGATTCGTGACAAGGCGTCCGGTTTGAGATTCTTCGACCCGGGTCTATAGGTGAGGATAAACTGAAATCGGCTGAAGAAAAGAGACCATCGAGCTTGTCTGGAGTTCAACCGCTTCGCCTGCTGGATATACTCCAGATTCTTGTGGTCCGTAAGCACTTGAAACGGTTGAGAAGCCCCCTCGAGCCAGTGTCTCCATTCCTTCAATGCCATCTTAACCGCTAGGAGTTCACGATCCCCCACATCGTAATTCCTCTCGGCCGGGGTAAGCCGGTCAGAGAAGAAGGCGCAAGGATGAAGCTTCTTGTCTTCACCCCTCTGAGACAGGACAGCTCCAACCCCAACCTCTGATGCGTCTACCTCCACCACAAAAGGTTCATCCGCCGTTGGTAGTGTCAGGATGGGAGCAGAGAGGATGCGCTGCTTGAGTCCTTGGAAGGCCGTCTCAGCTTCTCTTCCCCACAGAAACCTTGTGTTGCCACCCTTGGTTACAGCTGAGAGAGGGGCTGCCACCGAGCTGAAGTTCTTGATGAACTTGCGGTAAAAGTTGGTGAAGCCCAGGAAACGCTGAACTTCCTTAACGGACTTGGGGGTGGGCCAATCCGCTACCGCCCCTACCTTCTTGGGGTCCATCTGGACTCGACCGGGTTCCACTATAAATCCCAGGAATTGTACTCGAGAGGAATGGAATTCACACTTTTCCGGCTTAACGTACAAATGGCTGTCTAGGAGGCGTTTGAGCACTTGTCTGACATGCTTAGTGTGTTCTTGAAGGGAGCTCGAAAAGATGAGGATGTCATCCAAGTAAACAAACACGAAGATGTTAAGCATATCCCTAAGCACATCGTTTATGAGCGCTTGGAACACAGCCGGAGCGTTGGTCAGGCCGAAGGGATTCACAGAGTATTCGTAGTGACCAGTAGGCGTGTTGAAAGCGGTCTTCCACTCGTCCCCGGGTTTGATCCGCACAAGATGGTATGCGTTCCGCAGGTCAAGCTTAGTGAAGACAACTGCTTCCTGGAGCAGCTCAAAGGCTGTGGCCATAAGGGGTAGCGGGTAGCGGTTACGGACGGTTATGGCATTGAGTCCCCGGTAGTCGATGCAAGGTCGTAATCCACCGTCTTTCTTGGCCACAAAGAAAAACCCTGCTCCCGCTGGCGAGGTAGATGGACGCATGAGGCCTGCTGCCAGAGCGTCCTTGATGTAGGTATCCATAGCAGCTCGTTCAGGAGGAGAAAGGGAAAAGATCCGACCCCTGGGAGGGCAGGTCCCCGGAAACAGGTCGATGGTGCAATCGTAAGGTCTATGGGGTGGTAGTTTGGTGGCCCTCTGTTTGCTAAATACCAGTTTGAGGTCATGGTAACACTCGGGAACTCGGGACAGGTCGATGGATTCTAGAGACTCGGAAGGGGAACTCTGGGAACTCGGGAAGATACAAGTGGCTTGGCACGTAGGACCCCACTGCTTGATAGTGCCCACAGACCAGTCGATGTGAGGGTTATGGCTGTGAAGCCAGGGATAACCAAGGACGAGAGGGAACTCGGAACAGGAGATCAGATGAAAGTTCATCACTTCCTGGTGTTGGGAAACTGAAAGTCGCAAGGGGGTAGTGGCACGAGTAACAAGTCCAGATCCCAAAGGGCTTCTATCCAACGTAGTAACCCTTATGGGGTCACTCAGAGGTTCAGAAGGAACGCCATTCTCTTTCGCCCAGACCCCATCCATGAAGTTACCTGCGGCTCCAGAGTCTACCAAGGCTTGAAGAGAAAACTCGTGGTCGTCCCAGGAAAGGGTAACTGGAATGAGCAGGCGGGAGTTGGATGGATGGGAGGAGGTTATGTTTCCCGTTACAGTCCTCCCAGGCCTGCACGGGAGAGTGCGTTTCCCTGGAGCCCGGGACACGTGGAGCGGAAATGGCCCGGTTTGCCGCAATATAGACAGCATCGCTCCCTCATCCGGCGGTCTCTCTCAGCCTGGGAGATGCGTCCAACCTGCATGGGTTCTGGTGGAGCCAGCGAGGATAAAGGTGGAGACTCGGAGCTGGAACCGATAGGAGCTAGGGTGAGCGGTCTACGGTTGAGTTCTCTCTCTCTCAGACGCTGGTCTATGCGTGAAGCCAACTTGATAAGGGACTCGAGGTTGTCCGGTGGTTCCCGAGTGGCCAGTTCATCTTGGATGGTGTCAGAAAGACCCTTCAAAAAACACACTGTGAGCGCCTCGTCGTTCCAGCCACTTGCTGCTGCCACAGTGCGGAACTGGATGGCATAGTCCGTCACGCTGCGCCGACCTTGGCGGAGAGTCAGGAGCTGTTTGGCTGAGTCAGGGCCGTTGGTAGGACCTTGAAACACTCGCTTGAATTCTTCAGCAAAGGTAGAGTAGCTGGCACAGCAGGGACTTTGGGCATCCCACACAGCAGTAGCCCAGGCTAGGGCTTCTTCCGACAGCAGGGTGATGATATATGCTATCTTGGACCGGTCGGTGGGAAACGACGATGGTTGCAGCTCAAAGGAGAGAGAACATTGGGTGAAAAACCCCTTACAAACACTCGGATCCCCTGAGAACCGTTGGGGAGGCGGCAGACGAGGTTCAGCCAGGGGGTTAACTGCCAGGGGAACTGAATCTGATGAACTGGAGCAGAAGCGGTTGCCGGGGAAAGTCGATCCGAAATCTGCTTTATGGAAGTCAGCATCTCTGACAGAAGTTGAGAATGTCTAGCCATTAAGGCCTCTTGCTGAACCAGAGCAGCTTCGTGGCGTTGGACAGTCCCCTCGTGGTGGGACAGCATGGAAAAAAGATCCTGGGTACTGGCTGCCTCTGGGTTCATTATAAAGGCTCAGTGTTTCTGTCAGGACCCGGTGCGAGAAACAGTCACTAATAATCGTCAGAACCCAGAAGATGAGGCAGACACAGCAGTACTAGAGATGGTGGTTTAATTAAAGAACAAAATCTTCAGGCAAAGAAACTAAATCCACAATGTCCAAAAATAAAGCCGAGAGGCACAAAATGGAAATCCTCCAAAATACAAAAGAAACTCCACAAAGTGGTAAAAAACAGCAGGGAAAAAACAAACCTCAAAAGACTACTCAAAATATACACAAGAACTAAACCAGAGAACCTCTGGAAAATCCAATAAAAGAAATATCTGTAAAGAACAAGGCTTGGGCTGAGGCTGGGTGCTAACTTACAAACACTGAGCAAGGAACTGAGGAACACACAGGGTTTAAATACTAACAAGGGAATGACCTACAGGTGCAAACAATAATTAGAGCAAGAAAAACAAAAGGTACAAAAAAGTTGCAATGGGGACATCTAGTGACCAAAACCCGAACAGTCTTGGCCAAAACCTGACAATGACCGAAAATAACTTCTAGACATCAGGACTGTGAATACTCACCATGGACTAGCAGAATCCATTTTTTCCTTTCACCACTCTGACGAGCCTGACGGAAAGGATATACTGCTTCCTCGGGACCAGGCCCCGATCCCCATGATCTGCGTGAAGAGGAGGTGGAGAAAGAGGGGCCGAAGGGCGGGCTGCCTTCTGAGAACTCGTGGCCGATCGAAAAAAAATAAACACTTCTGTCCATTCTGCTAGCAAACGTGCAATCCTTGGAGAATAAAATCAACGAGTTATGCGGAAAGTTAAACTAACAACGGGATATTAAAACTGTAACATCTTATGCTTCACGGAGTTGTGGCTGAACGACGACAATATCAACATACAGCTGGCTGGTTATACGATGTACCGGCAGGATAGAACAGAGGCGTCTGGTAAGACAAGGGGCGGTGGACTATGTATTTTTGTAAATAACACCTGGTGCACGATATCTAAGGAAGTCTCAAACTATTGCTCGCCTGAGGTAGCATATCTCATGATAAGCTGTAGACCACACTACCTAACGAGAGAGTTTTCATCTGCATTCTTCGTATCTGTTTACATAACACCACAGTCAGAGGCTGGCACTAAAACTGCAATGAATGAGCTGTATTCCGCCATAAGCAAACAAGAAAACGCTCACCCAGGGGCGGCGCTCCTAGTAGCCGGGGACTTAAATGCAGGGAAACTTAAATCCGTTTTACCAAATTTCAACACAAAGCTCTCTCTCGCCCTCCATTTGGCAAATCTGACTATAATTATATCTTCCTGATGCCTGCTTACAAGCAAAAATTAAAGCAGGAAGCACCAGTGACTAGATCAATAAAAAAGTGGTCAGATGAAGCAGATGCTAAGCTACAGGACTGTTTTGCTAGCACAGACTGGAATATGTTCTGGGATTCTTCCGACGGCATTGAGGACTACACCACATCAGTCACTGGCTTCATCAATAAGTGCATCGATGACGTCGTCCCCACAGTGACCGTACATACATACCCCAACCAGAAGCCATGGATTACAGGCAGCATCCGCACTGAGCTAAAGGCTAGAGCTGCCGCCTTCAAGGAGCGGGACTCTAACCCAGAAGCTTATTAGAAATCCCGCTATGCCTTCTGACGAACCATCAAACAAGCAAAGCATTGTACAGGACTAAGATCGAATCGTACTACACCGGCTCTGACGCTCGTCGGATGTGGCAGGGTTTGCTAACCATTACAGACTACAAAGGGAACCACTGCCGAGAGCTGCCCAGTGACACAAGCCTACCAGACAAGCTAAACTACATCTATGCTCGCTTCGAGACAAAAAACACAGCTAGTGCAGGAGAGCACTAGCTGTTCCGGAAGTCTGCGTGATCATGCTCTCCGCAGACGATTTTAGTAAGACCTTTAAACAGGTCAACATTCACAAGGCCGCGGGGCCAGACGGATTACCAGGATGTGTACTCCAAGCATGCGCTGACCAACTGGCAATGTCTTTACTGACATGTTCAACCTCTCCCTGTCCGAGTCTGTAATACCAACAAGTTTCAAGCAGACCACCATAGTGCCTATGCCCAAGAACACTATGGTAACCTGCCTAAACGACTACCGACCTATAGCACTCACGTCTGTAGCCATGAAGTGCTTTGAAAGGCTGGTCAACGCTCACATCAACATCATCATCCCAGAAACTCTAGACCCACTCCAATTTGCATATCGCCCCAGCAGATCCACAGATGATGCAATCTCTATTGCACTCCACACTGCCCTTTCCCACCTGGACAAAAGGAACACCTATGTGAGAATGATATTCATTGACTACAGCTCAGCGTTCAACACCATAGGGCCCTCAAAGCTCATCACTAAGCTAAGGACCCTGGGTCTAAACACCTCCCTCTGCAACTGGATCCTGGACTTCCTGACGGGCCACTCCCAGGGGATAAGGGTAGATAACAGCACATCTGCCACGCTGATCCTCAACACAGGGGCCCCTCAGGGGTGCGTGCTCAGTCCCCTCCTGTACTCCCTGTTCACTCATGACTGCACGAACAGGCACGACTCCAACACCATCATTAAATTTGCCAATGACAACAGTGGTAGGCCTGATCACTGACAATGACAAGACAGCCTATAGGGAGAAGGTCAGAGACCTGGCAACCTCTCCCTCAATGTGATCAAGACAAAGAAGATGATTGTGGACTACAGGAAAAAGAGGACCGAGCCTGCCCCCATTCTCATCGACGGGGCTGCAGTGGAGCAGGTTGAGAGCTTCAAGTTCCTTGGTGTCCACATCACCAACAAACTAACATGGTACAAACACACCAAGACAGTCGTGAAGAGGGCACAACAAAACCTATTCCCCCTCAGCAGACTGAAAAGATTTGGCATGGATCCTCAGATCCTCAAAAGGTTCTACAGCTGCACCATCGAGAGCATCCTGTCTGGTTGCATCACTGCCTGGTATGGCAACTGCTCGGCCGCAAGGCACTACAGAGGGTAGTCCAAACGGCCCGGTACATCACTGGAGACAAGCTTCCTGCCATCCAGGACCTCTATACCAGGCGGTGTCAGAGGAAGGCCCTAAAATTTGTCAAAGACTCCAGCCACCCTCGTCATAGACTGTTCTCTCTGCTACCGCACAGCAAGTGGTACCGGAGCGCCAAGTCTATGTCGAAGAGGCTTCTAAACAGCTTCTACCCCCAAGCCATAAGACTCCTACCCAGACTCTTTGCATTGCCCCCCCACCCCTTCCCCCTCTTTACACCACTGCTACTCTCTGTTGTCCACTATGCATAGTCACTTTAATAACTCTACCTAAATGTACATACTACCTCAACTAACCAGTGCCCCCGCACATTGACTCTACATCGGTACCTCACTGTATATCGACTTGCTATTGTTATTTTAATGCTGCTCTTTAATTACTTGTTACTTTTATCTATTATTCTTTTCCGTATTTTTGAAAAATTGCATTGTTGTATTGACTAATACAATTTGATTTGATTTGAAAGACAATTTGACAACGTAAATATCTGGACTAATTTTATTCTATACTAGCCTAGTCAAAGATGTACTCTCTAAACAAGTGTGAATGGTATTGACAGTATCCCCTACAGATGGGACCAGGGTTATTCGATCTGTTTAAATTACTACCCAGTCTCCATCGCTCCCAGGTCTCCCACAGTTAAAAAGCTGAAATCACTACTTTCATTCATCTGCTTGCTCTGCTCTCATATTTAGCCTCACATTGAAGTGTTTTATCATTTATTTTCAGGACAACCAGGGCTACAAGTATAATACGAAACAATTTGACACAAACAGTTGCATTCATGACTTTTCTTGACAAATGTCAATAAACAAATATGGTCCGCCAAACCTAAACCTGATACAGATATTGTTTTCTCAGCGGCAAATGAATATCTAACTAGTCAGTGACAACGGTGTGGAGTTTGGAGTTTGTGACAGCAACTATGTGAGCTTATTACAGTATTACAGGCACTATGTCCCGGGATTTCCTATGATCTTCTATGTAAAATAACCTATTACTTTCTAAGGACTCTGGTTACATGTGAGTGTTCGTGGGTCATAGTAGCTTGCAGCTCAAACCGTTCAGACTTTACAGACGGTTTTGTGAGAATAACCGTTTTTGGGATCTGCTCGTCTCAAAAACACAGCCCTAGTGTAAACCCTGTCAATTACAGACTAATGGTTGGTATCAGCGGAATAAATAGACAAATGCAATGCAACAACAGCAGTCTATAGCTCAAGCACATGTTTAAAAGCGGTTAGTCCAAAACGTGGCACTCAAGAGGTTGTTGTTGGTGTTAAAAACCTGTTGACTGCAGCCTAATTGGTGCAATATCAGCTGATGCTGTCAGCTGATGCAACACTCAGGTTTCCTGTCTGAACCGGCTGCGCTTGATTTGAGTTTAATCAGTGAGATGAACAGAGTTCCTTTTCCGTTTCCACTGAAAGCCTGAAGGTACATTCGGTGCAGGAAATTGGGCAGCACATTGAGAATATGGTTAACAATGGGTATAACGGCCAGTGTGGCTAGCTGTCCTGGTTTGTTTGGTTCCCCAACGATGTGGATCCTTTTAAAAAATGTTACCCCCCTTTTCGGAATTACGATCTTGTCTCATCGCTGCAACTACCCAACGGGCTATGGAGAGGCAAAGTTCGAGTCATGCGTCCTCCGAAACATGACCCGCCAAGCTGCTACTTAACACCCGCTTGCTTAAACCGGAAGCCAGCTGCACCAATGTGTCAGGGGAAACACCATTCAACTGATGACCGGGGTCAGCCTGCAGGCGCCTGGCTCGCCACAAGGAGTCGCTAGAGCGCAATGATCCAAGTAAAGCCCACCCCGCCAAACCCTTCCCTAACCCGGATGACGCTGGGCCAATTGTGAGCCGCCCTATGGGACTCCCGGTCACGGCCGGTAATGACACAGGGATCGAACCCCAGGCTGTAGTGACACCGCAACACTGCAATGTAGTGTCTTTGACTGCTGCGCCACTCTGGAATTACATTTTCTAAATAGGAAATAATGAATGTGCACCTTGTGTGGGTTGGATGATTCTAAGGGCGAGAATGCCTGGCTTCAAAGATTGGAAATCTCCAATATGAACATTTATGGGTTCAGTAAAACAAGGTTTCCATGAAATTGGATTACAGTAACAAGATAAATAAATAATCAAATTGTGCCCTATAATGTATGCTCTTTTTTTCGTAAATGTACAATTCTATACACAGCGGGCATAACACATTACTACAAAATAGAAGGAAGAAAATCTGTTTTGTTTGTTTGTTGTACACTTTTGACAGAGCACATATTTCAAAAATTCCACTGCTGATTTAGTAATGTTCACATAATGATTGATTTGTTCTCTGCGTTTGAGAGAGGATCAGTCATGATCTACATCCAGGTATTATAGCTACTGCAAAAGCACTATCTTCATCTCCAATGTCAAAGCTGTCTCTGATTTGATTACATGCATGGTGAACAAACTCATCAGTCAAGACGACGTGCCAAAAAATGTCTGGTTTTTAGGACATTTCACATTTAAGCAGCTGTTTAAAATTAGTTCCTCTTGAAGTTGACTTTTTTCAATATGTAATTTGGAGGGGGAGAAGTTTTCTGAGGGCTCATTAAGGTAATTGCTTTATCTCTCTGAGTGGCCTTGAAGGCCTTGCCTGTCCTGGTGTGATATTGGGGAAAATCCCTCAACAGTGGCTCTGTGAGTAACGTCCCAGCAAGGCTGAGTCACCCAGGGGAGAAGCATCCACCTGTCTTCCCACTAACTCTGGGGTTCTTTGTCAATATTCCTTCCTCAATCCCTTCAGTTCTATTTTCCCGTCCTCTCTGACTACACCTTCTCAAAACAGTGAGAAGCGAGGAGAGGATTCACGAAGAGAAAACACGACTTGTAAGGTCCTCAAATCCTCTATACGAATCCATGTAAAATGTCCAGAAGGCAAGGGGAGAGAGGACACAAGGATAGGACACAAGGAATCAATGAAGGACTATTGAGGAACAGCCAGGGGCTATGTTCCTCACAGTCCCAGCAGCAGCAGCAGCAGCCAGTCATCAGCCAGGCAGTATGCCGGGCCCATCTCCATCTCACACACCTTGTGGCAGACGACACAGGAAACATCCCAGTCACCTCGACTGCCCCCATCACATCCCAACAGGAGCCACGTGTGTGTGTGTTGTGTGTGTGTGTGTGTGTGTGTGTGTGTGTGTGTGTGTGTGTGTGTGTGTGTGTGTGTGTGTGTGTGTGTGTGTGTGTGTGTGTGTGTGTGCGTGTGTGCGTGTGTGTGTGTGTGTGTGTGTGCCTCAGAGTTGCAAAACTTTCAATCATTTTTATGTGTTGTAGGAATAGCAGTAGCGCACCCGAGAGATAAAACAAATCTATCAAACAGATCAGTGAAGCGAATCAATCTGGCAGAGCCCTAGAAACAACTCAGAGAGCGTAACACAGCGTCTCTTCGCTTCACTGTTTATGTGTTGAGGCTCAGGGTCCTTGAAGCATAATGTGTCTCTTTATTGGCCATGTCTTATCTGTTCATGTCAAGGCCAAGTCACATATCTACCAGAGAGTTCAGTTGAGAAAAATATTTAGTACGATTTGTGTATCAGGTACCATGATACAGTACATTATGCTTACAGTGTGCTCAGGTCTCCTCCTGCCCCCTCAGCCCTGCCCCCTCCTTCTCTCCCTGGAAGAATGATTGTGCTTTCTTAACTTCCAATTTGTTCAACTTAGTGGCAATTTACGTTTAATGCATGCAGCAGCAATTAGAGTGCTGGCAAAGGCTCAATCTTGCAATTTGCTGGTGCAGTCATGATGTAAATAATGTAAATATATTGCCTATGTGGAATTATTCAGCCTCTACATAGCCTATAAATAGTTTATTCTGGATTTGTCTTCAGTTTACTAAAATGTTTGTCTCGAAGATTGTGGGTAGACATTTTCTAAGCACCGACAAATATTGTAGCATATTTTGCAAAGAAGTGTTCTTATGTAAATGTAAGTGTTTCCAGTATCTGCAGTTATGCTAAGTCAGGGTCAAATACTGTAGATGGCTCAGCTTTCAAAAGAGAGTAGATAGGGTTTTATTTCCATATAAAATTGATGTTCATTATTAATCATGACAAACCGCAAGTAGACAAAGACTGTCAAGTACATCCTGGCTCTCTAAAACGCCAACGACATGCTCAACTTTCAGTCTACCCTATACATCAGTCGAAGTACTGGCATAAATTTCCCCTCAAAGCGGTATATAGAATTCAAGTGCCTAAGGTAAATGGATTCATGGTCTACTGGAAGCGACAGACGACGGTAAATACTGAGACGGAGTGAGTGATGCAGTCATTGGCCTTAGTTGTACTGAGTGAGTCCATATGCGCCTCAAGGCAACGCCTAATGTTGAATTGTGATGTGCCACAGGGCCACAGGCCATGGTCTTAGAAAAACCGCTTCCTGTTCAAATACCAAATAGGTAGCCAATGATCTCGATAATCTGTCCTTGAGACATGGCGCAGACAGAGATTGTGAAATCATTTGACCCCCCAGAGCGGCCATTACCTGAAACTCAGAGGAGGCTGTCTTGTCAGCAGTCTAAGCCTGACCAGACATTCACAAAGTGTGTCAATAAACAGGTACATGTAGATAATGAGAGAACTCCTTTGCTATGACTAATTCAATGTGTGGGTCCAGCCTTGTGAAAATAGCAGATGAGAGATCTGGCACAAACAAATAGCTTTTTCTCTCTTATCAACGCAAATATGTTAGACATGATAAACCCTTTAAAAGGGGTGATGGAATATCTGAGCATTTCCTTTGTGTCTTTTTTTAATTGGATGACGTGCCTCGTAGACTTCAGAACAACAACAAAGTGGCTGTGTCATTGCTCTATTGAGACATGAGAAATCGAGCACCTAAACATCTAAGTACATATTCTCATTTCCTTCTTTGATTTGAATGTAATCCAAGAGCAAGCACAGAGAATTTAGTTCGTTCCTAGAGATAATGTATTGCTATATAATTAAACATTCAATATAATACCTCCCCTGATTTAGGAGGGCTAATTATTTATATCACTTTAGCATACACTTTAACACTAGAAGAGCTAAGGCAGTCATTCTGACTGCATATTCATTTCAAATGGAAATATCTCTGCAATTTTTAAAGTCATGCAGCCCTCCGTCCTTGACTTTTTCTAGATAATTATATTTAAACACACATATGTTGTTCGAATTTCGATATCACAAACAGAATTTGTGTCCTACAGAATCACATGCAGGTAAGACATTTTGATTTCTGTATAGTATCAGAAATTCTGAGCTTTCCCGAAACACTTACCTTTGCCAAATAACTCTCAAAATCGAAAATAATTAGCTATATTTCAAAATATAAATTTTTCCAAGAATAACCAGTGTTCTCCACACGTGAGCATGGGGAAACAGATCACCTACAGTAACATAAACTAATGAAAAAACTATTGTGTTCTTTGAAATATATACACTACAGTTCAAAAGTTTGGGGTCACTTAGAAATGTCCTTGTTTTTGAAAGAAAAGCAAATATTTTTGTCCATTAAAATAACATAAAATTGATCAGTGTACTGTAGACATTGTTAATGTTGTAAATGACTATTGTAGCTGGAAACGGCAGATTTTTTATGGAATATCTATATTGGCGTACAGAGGCCAATTATCAGCAACCATCACTCCTGTCACGAACGTCGTCTTGAAAATGACCGGACCAAGGTGCAGCGTGGTCAGCGTACATTTTTTCTTTATTTTTTAAAATGTCGCCAACAAAACAATAAACAACAAAAACGAACGTGAAGCTCCGTAAGGCTAACGTGCATTTAAACGAAGACAACATCCCACAACTAAGGTGGCAAAACAGGCTGCCTAAGTATGATTCCCAATCAGAGACAACGATAGACAGCTGCCTCTGATTGGGAACCACACTCGGCCAAAAACAAAGAAATATAGAACATAGAATTTTCCCACCAGAGTCACACCCTGACCAAACAAACATAGAGAATAAAAGGATCTCTACGGTCAGGGCGTGACAACTCCTGTGTTCCAATGGCACATTGTGTTAGCTAATCCAAGTTTATAATTTTAAAAGGCTAATTGATCATTAGAAAACCCTTTTGCAATTATGTTAGCACAGTTGAAAACTGTTGTTCTGATTAAAGAAGCAATAAAACAGGCCTTTTTTAGACTAGTTGAGTTGCAAAGAAAAGACATATCTCAGACTGGACAATAAAAAGAAAAGATTAAGATGGTCCCCTCTTCACTGTTGACGTTGAGACTGGTGTTTTGCGGGTACTATTTAATGAAGCTGCCAGTTGATTGATTTGTGAGGCGTCTGTTTCTCAAACTAGACACTCTAATGTACTTGTCCTCTTGCTCAGTTGTGCACCGGGGCCTCCCTCTCCTCTTTCTATTCTGGTTAGAGCCAGTTTGCACGGTTTTGTGAAGGGAGTAGTACACTGCGTTGAACGAGATCTTCAGTTTCTTGGCAATTTCTCGCAAGGAACAGTTTTCATTTCTCAGAACATGAATAGACTGACGAGTTTCAGAAGAAAGTGCTTTGTTTCTGGCCATTTTGAGCCTGTAATTGAACCCACAAATGCTGATGCTCCAGATACTCAACTAGACTAAAGAAGGCCAGTTGTATTGCTTCTTTAATCAGAACAACAGTTTTTAACTGTGCTAACATAATTGCAAAAGGGTTTTCTAATGATTAATTAGCCTTTTAAAATTATAAACTTGGATTAGCTAACACAACGTGCCATTGGAACACAAGAGTGATGGTTGCTGATAATGGGCCTCTGTACGCCTATGTAGATATTCCATAAAAAATCTGCCGTTTCCAACTACAATAGTCATTTACTACATTAACAACGTCTACACTGTATTTCTGATCAATTTGATGTTATTTTAAATGGACATAAAATGTGCTTTTCTTTCAAAAACAAGGACATTTCTAAGTGACCCCAAACTTTTGAACTGTCATATACACTGCTCAAAAAAATTAAGGGAACACTTAAACAACACAATGTAACTCCAAGTCAATCACACTTCTGTGAAATCAAACTGTCCACTTAGGAAGCAACACTGATTGACAATAAATTTCACATGCTGTTGTGCAAATGGAATAGACAACAGGTGAAAATTATAGGCAATTAGCAAGACACCCCCAATAAAGGAATGGTTCTGCAGGTGGTGACCACAGACCACTTCTCAGTTCCTATGCTTCCTGGCTGATGTTTTGGTCACTTTTGAATGCTGGCGGTGCTTTCACTCTAGTGGTAGCATGAGACGGAGTCTACAACCCACACAAGTGGCTCAGGTAGTGCAGCTCATCCAGGATGGTACATCAATGCGAGCTGTGGCAAGAAGGTTTGCTGTGTCTGTCAGCGTAGTGTCCAGAGCATGGAGGCGCTACCAGGAGACAGGCCAGTACATCAGGAGACGTGGAGGAGGCCGTAGGAGGGCAACAACCCAGCAGCAGGACCGCTACCTCCGCCTTTGAGCAGGAGGAGCACTGCCAGAGCCCTGCAAAATGACCTCCAGCAGGCCACAAATGTGCATGTGTCTGCTCAAACGGTCAGAAACAGACTCCATGAGGGTGGTATGAGGGCCCGACGTCCACAGGTGGGGGTTGTGCTTACAGCCCAACACCGTGCAGGACGTTTGGCATTTGCCAGAGAACACCAAGATTGGCAAATTCGCCATTGGCGCCCTGTGCTCTTCACAGATGAAAGCAGGTTCACACTGAGCACATGTGACAGACGTGACAGAGTCTGGAGACGCCGTGGAGAACGTTCTGCTGCCTGCAATATCCTCCAGCATGACCGGTTTGGCGGTGGGTCAGTCATGGTGTGGGGTGGCATTTCTTTGGGGGGCCGCACAGCCCTCCATGGGCTCGCCAGAGGTAGCCTGACTGCCATTAGGTACCGAGATGAGATCCTCAGACCCCTTGTGAGACCATATGCTGGTGTGGTTGGCCCTGGGTTCCTCCTAATGCAAGACAATGCTAGACCTCATGTGGCTGGAGTGTGTCAGCAGTTCCTGCAAGAGGAAGGCATTGATGCTATAGACTGGCCCGCCCGTTCCCCAGACCTGAATCCAATTGAGCACATCTGGGACATCATGTCTCGCTCCATCCACCAACGCCACGTTGCACCACAGACTGTCCAGGAGTTGGTGGATGCTTTAGTCCAGGTCTGGGAGGAGATCCCCCAGGAGACCATCCGCCACCTCATCAGGCGTTGTAGGGAGGTCATACAGGCACGTGGAGGCCACACACACTACTGAGCCTCATTTTGACTTGTTTTAAGGACATTACATCAAAGTTGGATCAGCCTGTAGTGTGGTTTTCCACTTTAATTTTGAGTGTGACTCCAAATCCAGACCTCCATGGGTTGATAAATTTGATTTCCATTGATCATTTTTGTGTGATTTTGTTGTCAGCACATTCAACTATGTAAAGAAAAAAGTATTTAATAAGAATAGTTCATTCATTCAGATCTAGGATGTGTTATTTTAGTGTTCCCTTTATTTTTTTGAGCAGTGTATATAATTTTTGTATTATGATGTTACCCAAGCCCTTCATAAATACAACCAAATTATAATTGTTCAGATAGCATATATTAAATGTATTTATTAGATTGGTAGAATATTGCCATCAAAATGGCTGCTCATTGGCGTAGTAAGGGGGATAGCGAGGCCTGGCAGTTTAAGTCTTAAAACAAAGTTATGTTGAAGTGTTTAACTTCTTTAATTGAGACACATCTAATTTCCCTAACCAAGTTAATATTTTATTACATAAAATGTACTTCACAGATTTTGGACTGACATGGTGAAGTGCGACATAGCTGGAAACATTGCTAAAAAAAAAACAAGATCTTGTCGAGAGTTACAAGTCAAACTGACAGACGGTATAGACTCACATTGTGGCGTTTGGAGTCTCCTCCAAAACTTTTGGCTCAATTCAGGAGAGACGGACCACAATAGAAGTAGCTTACCTGGCCCCGTTGTGCTCTAAAGAAAACCCTGGGCTAATCGTTACCCTATGTAAGATCCTGAGGTCTGTCAAGGTTTAAGAGACTTCTGTTCAGGCTATCGAGTGCTCCACTGGAATGACGAGCTCCCAGGAGCCGAGTCGACAATGACACCCCGTAACCATAGTAACGGGCAGGAGCGGGACTAGGACTTGCGAGTGCGTAGGACTCTCGATTACCGCGTTTAATTTGTCATGGAATGAAGATGGTGCCGCCGTGTAAAAACCCATCAAAACCTAACCAAGTGCTCCCCTTTCCCACAGCCACAACCCGTGTCCATGCATAATACCATCAGAGTCCAATACCACAAGCCATGGTTTATGTAACCTATGAAGAAGAAGTTACAAGTAGGCTAAATGTGGTGACTTTGCAAGAAAAAAAAGAAAAAAACTTACTCAACTGTGGTGGCTAGTAAGTTTGTGAAGGCTAGACATTTCTCCTGCGAGCTGCACGACTTAATTAACCTGCTGAAAGACTTGAGAGAAGGAAAAGGAATTCAAAAATATAGCTTCTGTTCTACAACAAAAGAGAGAGAACCACTGCCAAACTATTTTTGAAATTAAATTAAATCAAAGAATGCGGCTATATGCCCTTTATTTGCCAGGGTGATAATAAGGACCCTACTACTTGATTATCTTCTATTTTCTCATCTTATCTCCTCTCATCCCTTCAGCTTGCGAGTCAGACCAGAGAAGGAGTTGGTTCTAACCAGACCTGGGTTCAAATAGTTATTAGTTAGTTAAATAATATCTTGAGCATATTGATTGAGCCTGATCTGGAATGCCAGATGGGCAGGGTTTACACTTTCGGGACTACTCCATTGGTTCCTTTGCGCCAGACAAGCTTAATCAGGAGCAGCAGAAGTATTTGAAAGAAAAACACTATTTGGAACCCAGGTCTCGTTCGTCTAACTACTCCAAACACTGATGAAGCCGGCCTGTATCTCATGCCCTTTGTTCCACTTCTTCTATGTTCACTCTCTCCTCTCTTCTTTCTCTCTCATCTCTGTCCTAATGAAACTCATTTCTAGTCTTATACAAGCACCATCCTTCCAAAGGAATTCGATTTCAATCTTGCTGACACGGTGGTTAGCCAGCAGCCCTCAAGAAATGGCACCACGTACTGACTCCTCATCGTAACAAACTACACCGCATGATGAGGGGAACAGGTTTGCCCACGCCTCTCACGACCCCTTTCTCAAAGACACAGTGCCCTATACCATGATTCAATATGACTGCTGTGAGCTGTACACACTAGCGTCATTGCCAAGTCATGGGCTTTATGAATACCATATCAATTATCTTCTATAACACACTGCCATTAAAGTGAGTGAGAAGGCGACAGCCTAATAGATGGCACGTTGATTGTACAGGTTAAGGTCTTTCCCAATAAAGTATAGGCATCTGGCATTCATTCTTGTTAATGAAGATGGTGAAGTCGATATCTGCTGCTGTGCGCAATAGGGATTAGCTTCATGTTAGCATCGGTAGCATTCTTCACTGGGATATTCGTTAATAATGAAAGTCGATGGTTACTTATTCGCTTGTGCTCAAATGGTGTGTCTGCAATGTAAGTGATATCTGATGAATTCTCACAGAGAAATAAAAAAACATCTCTAGGCCTACCACATAATATTGGATTTTATTAATCATACAATTATTTTAAGTGCTCTTTAGTTGTCCCAAAAGGACATTAATAATAATGCCCACAGCTGATTAACGAGTATGGTTTTATAAGATGACACTTTATGGTAGATCTAATGTGCATTGTTTTTATTTTCTGAACGGACTTTGTTTTAATGCACATTTCCCATGCATTGAATTCATTGGAATAACCACATTCCCGTATTTCCTTCAGAGGTGGGATCTGTTGTCTGATCTTTCACTTTTTTCTTTCTTTCTTAAGTCCATGGCCGAGGAAACATCTTCATAGACAAATAGCTGTAAACGTCCGCCATGTTTGCATCAAGGCATACCGTGAGCTTTCATAAACATTATGTTGACTTAATGTCTCAATCTGAAAAGTTCATTTATAGGAAAGCGTGACTATAAAACATGGAAATCATAACCCAGGGCCTATATTCATAAACACTCTCAGTGTATGTGCTGATCTAGGATCAGTTTTGCCTTTTAGTTCACAATGGAGAAAAAAATACATTGACAGGGGGGGGGGGGGGGACGACTGATCCTAGATAAGCAATCCTACTCTGAGACCATTTATGAATACAGGCACAGAAGTCTACACCAAGGATCTATGTTCAACTGCACACAAAGCAACAACGCTATGAAAAAAATGAAAGCGTTTAAGTAAGTTTGGTTTTGAATGTAACAGTGAGCGTATCTTTGGTAATCGGATGAGAGAGGATTTTTTAAAATTGGGTGGGGATGGATACTTAAACTTGATACCAAAAAATAAATAAATGTGGATATTAAATAATAAGTGTGAATATCGGTATCAAGGTTTTGTAGGATCCTAGCTAGTTATATTCAGATTTCTTTAAACATATTATATATTAACCTCCGCCAACTTGAGCCACACCATGCTTAAAATCAATGGAAGTGAACTTCCCCTTTAATATTGCCTATCTGAGAAAAAAATTAATATATATATGTTTGACTTGGCCCAAAAATTCCTGTAAACTACCAGATGGTTTATTTAAACAGGATTTGGAACACAAATACGGTAACAAAAAGGGAGTTGGAAAACAAGTTACCCTGACTTTCACTGGCAGCAAGATGTGACAGCAGTAAGATTAATGGACAAAATGTACAAAATGTTTTCTTTTATTATTTGATGCCACCAGTCTGGACATTGTTAAATTGCACTTCTCGGAGTGGGTCAGTGTCTCTTTCCTTCTGCATGTCATACATCGACAGGTCCTCTGTACTGATAGGATAGAGACTGCTGGCACACTGGGGTGAATTTGAAAAGTATTACCTCTATTCCTCGTATTCTCTCTCCTTGCATCCTCACATCCTATTGGAGGTGAAGCTCCCAAGGTCCCTCCCATCTGACCTTCTCCTCCACTGGGTTTTGTGAAGGAGGCAATGAGATAAGAGGAATCATGCAAAGACTACTGAGATTCACCCTTGGACTCTCCAGCCTCCCAATTGTTTTCCCTTTAGTTTGGAGGCTAAGACTCCATTCTTAACCTGATGCTCTGAGGTAAAGCCCCAAACTCTGGGGATGTTTATTGTCTTGGATGATACTGTCCGTCCTGGGCCGGAGAGAGGTTGTGCTCCTCTGACATTTCCCGGATTTTCCCACAGCTGAGGGAGGGAGTGTGGTGGGAGGTGAGGGGGGATGTGGGTGTCCCTGACCCTTTTTGGGAGTCTCCTCCTCCTCCTCAGTAAGATGGTGTCCCAATGCTCCTGTCATGGAAGTTGTCACCTTGTTTTAGGGTTCTGTGTGGGCTTCTGTGTGGGCTTCTGTGTGGGCTGTCCAGAGTTTTTTGTTCAGTGAAGCTGACAGATATTCACAGATTTTCCTTGGTTGTTTCTTGACTGTCCTCCTGCATTATTTGATTATGTGCAATTTTACAACCGAAAGGGACTATTTTGCCAGAAATTCTCTTGAGACTACAGCTGCTAACAAATATATGTTTTATTGCTGACTAGAACAGTTAATATTTTGAAGCTGAATGTTATATTTGGAATTTAGGTGTCACACCAGACCTACTTAGGTCCTAATACAATGCTTTTAGTTTGAATTTTTTTGTTTGAATTAGAACAACAAACAGGTGCTATGCCCTTCTAAAACTGGTTATAACTCAATTTCTGTTTGTGATATTACGATCCTAACACAGACCGTGTGTTATATAGACTTATTTAGGAAAAGTCGCGAATGGAGGGGGGCATGACTTACAAAATGGCAGAGTGGAAGAAAAATAAAATAACGAGGAGTCAAAATGACTGCTTCAGCGGTTCTAGTGTTACGTGAAACTACAGATCTAGACACTTTTCGGTTGAGATGACAAAACGCAACAGTTTCTTAGCTCTCTCACAAAAGAAGCAACTGTTCATCAGCAGTGCAGCTTCTCCAAATCGAATCCATAGCCATGTTGCGATCTTTGGGAAGGTTTAAGCCCGGGAAGGCAGGAATACGAGTCTGAGAGTGTTTCTTTAGTGTATGTGAGTGTCTTTATCATTTCCGTCTCTAGTCTAGTCTGGACCGCGGGTGGACGAGCCAAGCTCCGACAACTTTATCCAGATGAATGGGCTCTAAATGAGAGCTGCTGAAAGAGCTTTTAAAACTCTTGGCGCCCAATGGTGTGAGAGAGATGTGAGCGACATGTTGATCTCGCAGACTGAAATGTCGAGACTGCACTGTCTGCGCTGGTATCTTTCTGTCTGTCCGAGAGACTGAAAGACAGAGGCAGAGGGACTGAGGGAATGGACATTACAGCGGCAGACCTGGGTTCAACAAGTGTTTGTTTATCGTTCTAATTCTTTTATCCATTTGATTGAGCATGCCCGGAGTACCAGATGAGTGGGTTTTGCACTTACGGGGCCATTCCATTGGATTCATTGCACCAAAGAAACTCAATCAAACGCAGCGGAAGTATTTGAAAGAAAACAAATACTATTTGAAACTAGTTTGCATGGTCTGCATTTGTGTCTGTTTGTCTGAGCGGCAGAGGGAATGGAGAACATTAAAGTACCGTGGCCCTGTAGAGAGGTGAAGACAGACAGACAGACTCAGAACAACGTCCAGACTTTCTGTTACCCCTGTCATAATTCAGTTATGCATATGAAGACAGAAGAAGTGATCCAAATGAAACCAAACTGGGCTTTAACCGAGCGGGCGTATTGTTTTTGATGTATCCAAATGAGGCCCTTAGACAAGGAATGCTCATTTGGAATGTATCGATTAAGTATTGCAAATATATTTGTTGGAATTCTATTGATTGAGGGGTTACATCTATGCCAGAGTTAAAACCTGTTGAGGACGGGAGTGCCGCTAGCGCCACTCCTCCCACATTCCACTGAAAAGGCAGAGCGGCAAATTCAAAAAAACATTATTTTAAAATATTTAACTTTTACACATTAACAAGTCCAATACAGCATATGAAAGGCAGACATCTTGTGAATCTAACCACCATGTTCGATTTTTAAAATGTTTTACAGGGAAGACAAAATATGTAAATCTATTAGCTAACCACGTCAGCAAAAGAGAGCACTTTTCTAACTGCATCAGTTTTTTACTCCGTCACTAGCTATCACTAATTCGACCAAATGAAGATATATATAGCCACTAACCAAGAAACAACTTCATAAGATCACAGTCTGATAACATATTTATTGTATAGCATATTTTTTTTTTGAAAAATGTGTATATTTATGGTATAAATCATAAATTACATTTCAGCTACAATCAGAAAGCAGCCATAACATTTACAGACACCAACATCAAATACCTATTTACTCCTCATAAAACATTTCTGAGAAATACATACTGTGCAGCAATTGAAAAACAGGATTCTTGTGATTCCAGACAATATTTCCGATTTATTAAATGTTTTACACCGAAAACTAAATGTAGCGCTAAATTAGCATAGCCACGCCAGACAGACACACTTGGGCGCGCGCGACCAGTTGACATGCACGACAGATATATGAAATAACATTATAAATTTGGTCTTACTTTGGCTGATCTTTCATCAGAATGTTGATCAAGTTGTCCTTAGTCCAGAAGAGTCGTTCAATCCCTTCAGAATGGCAACTTTCCATCTTCATTTAGCAGGGGTACTCTTCGAGTGGCACGGAACTCTCCAACGTAAACAAAATAAACATTACGGAACACGGCAAAACTCCCGAAAAAATTCAAATAATCTGATTAAACTATATTGAAAAAACATACATTACGATGACATGGTCTCATTTATCAAATCAAATCCGAGCTGGAGATAGTTCACATCCGAAACGGCAGCAAAACAAAACATGATATCTCTCCCAAGTCGCACGCTTCTGACTTCCTGAAATTGACGGTCACGTCAAAGAAATAGGTCTTATTTCACGTCAGAACAAGATAAACGCATGATTTCTCCTCTGACGTACTCTTGACACCCAGAGGAAGGCGTACGAGGTGTGTTTCGGGTCATAAGTGGCATGACCATGTATAGGCAGAGCGTTGAAGCGAGCATAAACATCTTGCATTTTACTTCCTGGTCGGGGAAAGTGCTGCCAAAGGACTTGTGTTCCACTCAGAGAAAAAATTAAAACGGTTTTAGAAACTTGAGACTCTTTTCTATCCAATACTATTAACAATATGCATATTGTAATAGCAGAAATTGATTAAAAGGCCGTTTGAAAATTTGCGCATATTTTCCAGTTTTTCCAATTCGCCCCCTACAGCCCAAACAGGTTATTAACTAGGGACATTTTTTGCTCCAGTTATACCAGATATTTAACCTCTACTGCCTCAGAAACCCGGATCCGGGAGCACCCCCCACCCCCCCCCACACTGATTAGCATAGCTAGCATAGCTTCACAAGTAAATAGTAGCATCTAAATATCATTAAATCACAAGTCCAAGACACCAGATGAAAGATACAGATCTTGTGAATAAACCCATCATTTCTGTTTTTTAAAATGTTTTACAGGGAAGACACAATATGTAAATCTATTAGCTAACCACGTTAGCAAAATACACCATCTTTCTTTGTCCACCATTTTCTCTCTCCACCACTAGCTATCACCAATTCGGCTAAACTAAGATATTGATAGCCACAAACCAAGAAAAAAACTCATCAGATGACAGTCTGATAACATATTTATGGTATAGGATAGGTGTTGTTAGAAAAAAGTGCATATTTCAGGTAGAAATCACAGTTTACAATTGCACCGACCATCACAACACGACTAGAATTACTATAGAGAGCAACGTGTATGACCAATTTACTCTTAATAAAACATTTCATAAGAATAGACAAAGCATAGCAATGGAAAGACCCAGATCTTGTGATTCCAGACAATATTTCAGATTTTCTAAGCGTTTTACAGCGAAAACACAATAAATCGATAAGTTAGCATACCACATGTGAAAACGTTACCAGAGCATCGATTCCAGCCAAAGAGCGCTATAACGTAATCATCGCCAAAATATATTAATTTTTTCACTAACCTTCTCAGAATTCTTCCGATGACACTCCTGTAACATCATTTTACAACATACATATACAGTTTGTTCGAAAAGGTGCATATTTAGCCATACAAAACCGTGGTTACACAATAAAAATACTAGGAAATCAAGCCTCAATATGTCTGACGTCATCTATCAGAGTGATCTAGTTTAATTGAAAGCTAATCATATACTTGACTAAAAAATACAGGGTTGACAGGAATCGAAAGACAAATTAGTTCTTAATGCAACCGCTGACTTACATTTTTAAAATTATCCTTACTTTTCAATACAGGGTTCGCCAAGTGACGCGATAACAAACAAAATGTCGAAATATGCGTTTAAAATATTTCGACAGAACAACGATTTATCATATTAAATATTGCTTACTTTGAGCTGTTCTTCCATCAGATTCTTGGGCAATGTATCCTTTCTATGTTGAAATCTTCTTTTGGTCGATAGATGTCCTCTGTCCTTCGAAATATCCACTAACGATCGAACGGGACCACAAAACGTGTCCAAAGTTTCAGAGTGCACGACAAATACATTCCTCAGAATCGCACTAAACGGATATAAATTGCTATAAAACGGTTCAAATTACCTACATTATGATGTTTTTAACAACTATAACGACTGAAAACATGACCGGAGAAATATTGCTGGTTAGACAACGATTTGGAATGAGGCAAGTCCGATGTCCTTCACGCTTCAGGCGCGCGACGAGAAAGGGAGGTACCTATACGTTTTGTTCTTTTATAATGGCTGTGATTGTGCAATCGATTCCATTCAAAACGTGATGACGTACAGACACCCAGAGGAAGACGTAGGCAGTGTCGGTTTCTTCATAGCATTCACTGTCACCTTAAAAACAGACTCCAGATCAGGGGTAAAAATTTCTGAAATCTGACCCCTGTCATGAAAAGTGCTGTAGATATAGTTCTGTACCACTCAGAGACAAAATTCCAACGTCTATAGAAACTAGAAAGTGTTTTCTATCCAATAATAACAATAATATGCATATTGTACGATCAAGAATTTAGCACGAGGCAGTTTAATTTGGAGACCAAAATATGCTAATGCGGAACAGCACCCCCTATAGTTCCAAGAAGTTTTAAAGGATCACATAGTTTACTGTGCCTACACAGGGGGAATCTGGGTGATGACCATTGAGAGCATGAAACCCATGATCAGGTCCATTACCTCCAACCAGTCGAAAGAAGTGTCTTGATTGGTTCGGACAGATCCTGAGGTGAGCTGTGGTCCAATGAACCTGCAGCTTGGACGTAACATTGTGCTCCCATAAATCCTTGTATTTACCTGAAGGCTCTGTTTTTGGCAACAGAGCAGTGCACAGGGTAGCGGCCTGTGGCATGACAGAAGGTCCCAGGTTAAAATACCAAAAGGGACACTGACTGTTACCCTATAACACTTTAAACCCAGTGCTTAACCTGCACACTCAATGAGCATTTATCAGTGGAGAAGGGAAACACGTTGAGTGTAAGTTACGCCGGATAAGGACGTCAGCACAGCAAATCAATTATAACAGAACTCAAGTCCAGACTGACCAAGCGTATTCCTTAGAGGAACGGCATTTGAAAAGTCTTGCTGTTCTAATCTACAGATATATTTTTAGATCCGCTGCAGTCTAGACATATTGCCGGTGAAGGATTCTTACCAGAAGCGTTTAGAAAAAGAGTACTATTTTTTAAAATCTTCTTCAGGGCACTTGAGACATTATTATATAAATGCACCGAATAAGTAGGGATATTTGGGTAAGTCTGTCCGTGGGAGGGGATAGCAATCAGGTGCTAAACCCTGCCTCCCTTTGTGTTTTCCAACATGTTTCTTTGATTTAAGAGGGGAGACAAAGTGAGGAAGCCGATACACTATGGCACCAATAAAACTCACTCTGTCTCTCTCACACAGACTTTCTTTCCCTCTCCATAAACTACAGACACTCACCCTCTCCCTTCTCCAGTCCTCCCTTTGCTCTCTCTGTCTCTGCTCCTTTCTCTCTCGCTCTCTCTCTCCATAAACTACAGACACTCACCCTCTCCCTTCTCCAGTCCTCCCTTTGCTCTCTCTCTCTCTGCTCCTTTCTCTCTCGCTCTCTCTCTCCATAAACTACAGACACTCACTCTCCCCCTCTCGTGTCTTTCCCTCTTTCTCTCTCTCTACCCCCTCCCCTGCCTTTTCCCCCATGAAGTACAGAGGGCAGGGATTAGCAAGCTACTGATGAAAAGAGTGAGATGCATCGTCTCCTGTCGTGACTCATAAATATAAAGATAAAAAGACTACTGCAGATAGGATCTTGATTTGATCACTCTTTTGTTGCGGAGAAATGTTTACTGTGCGGCAGGAAATGCAGATGAGCTTCGTGATTTGCATACATTCACTGAAAACCCTCACTAACAGTTGTATTAACAGTATTCCACTTTTCATGTAGCCTCATTTCGACCAGCTAATCGATTAACCACTGATCAAGCAATGTTATGGACAAATCCTGTTGCTGCAGGATACTTTTTCTGCGACAATACAGGTCAAATTAAGATCCTACATCTGTACACTTCAGGCTGGCAGAAAGGTGGCCCCTCACACCGTGACAAACTCTGTTTTTCTCCATAACAGATCAATGTTTGATGGCTCCACTTGCATCAGGTGAAGAAATGGTCAATGTAACCTCCAAAAACATGGAACGCAGGTTGAAAGTCACTGGAAAGTCACTGGGTAACTTTTATTGCCAGTAGTGATTGAAGTCTGTTACCAATTCCATATTGCCATAGCTGGGTTGTATTCACAAGGAACCAAACAGAGGCAAGCGGACCAAAATGGGGAGGGACTACCTGAACTTGCCCAATAACAAACTTTTGTTTTTGTTGAAAAACGTTTCGCTACGTTTTGCACCAATGAATAGGACCCCTGTTTGCAATGTTTCGTTCCAGCTGGAATTAACATGTTGAATAGATAGAAATATGATGATAGGATAAACGTGATATACCTCAGTGTCTTATGCTTAATTGGTTGTATACATTGTTTTATTGGACTGTCCAGGTTTATGCTGATTAGATTAGATGAGACTGAAGACCATGTGTAGAGTGGATTTGGTCCAAACGGTTAGCTGTCGGTGTGTTCTTAAATGCCTCACACTTGTGTCTGTGTCAAGGACACGAGGGCTTCTTCATAGTTGAAAATGAGATACCACGGACAAAGTTTTCCAATCTGAATAGTTTCTCCTCTGACTGCTAATTCACATAATAGGGAATAAAACATATTTCCTTTGTGAGAGATTTCAATGGATGCACACACACACACTGAATCTTCAATCTCCACTGAGCTGCCTGCGGCTAAAGCTACAGCCAGCAGAAATAACCAAGGATGGACCATGTCCACACAGGACCAAAAACTGTCATGGCAGACCCACTCAGACCTCTCCCCTCACTGCTCAAAAACATGGAGATATAAGCGACCAAACAAAGAACTGAGTATAGCCACGGAGTACGGGGCTAAAAACGGAAACGCTATTCACTTTCCGATATGTTCCTATCTGCACTGTTGCTCTGCTTTATTATTGAGTAAAAATAGTATAACACATTTAGAACACGTCACCATGTTTTGCAGAAGTCTCCAAAGGTCTTTGGCGCAGGACGAAGAGAGGATAACCCTGCACCCAAGCTCCAAATAACCTGCTTTGAAGTCTCTAACCTAGGTGGCAAAGGGGAAGCAGGTAAAACTGTTCCATTCTGCTAGAACCTCAACTTGGACAGTTGGAATGGGACTTTTTGATGCTAAGAAAAGCTACAAGAAAACACCTAGCTCAAACACTGTGATTGACCTGAGACCTGAGAGAATGACTTCTAAACTTGTTTTCATACTGGTGGTACTGCTGGCAAGAGAAAAAGGATATCAAAAGGAACGCTGTGTTCATCAACCCCCTGAAAGTGTTTACGTTACCATTATACAGCATGAACCCATACATTTATTTTCAACTTGAGATGTAAACAGATGTATTGATCCTGTAGAAATATAATTATTGTTCTCATTTCATTTATTTGACATGATGCCCTCTTTTTGTCTTTTGGCTGGGACAAAAGCCTGCACAACCTAGCGCTGTATATTGGATGGTATTACTCTCATCAATAGAATCAGTTACTCTAATCAAGACCTCAATTCAATTAATCAGGTGTGTTAGCGGTGGGCTGGGAGAAAAGCGTGCACATACTCACAAGCTGTCCAAGACCAGGAGTGAAAAACACTGACCCGAGTTGGACTATGAGAGGAGAGTAAACGAGGTAGTCAGTGCCCATGGCAGAATGGTGCATGGCATATAAACGACTATATACATCATTTATTCACACTTCTCCCAAAGCAGTGTTTCTAACTCTGGTGATGGGTGGCATGTACTGAACATGACTTTGATATATTACGGTACAGATGGGTATTACTAATATATGAAGCCATAAAACTCCAACAATATTAGTCTAACATTTAGTGATAGAAGTTACGATTGAATGTGAATACGGGTCTACCCCTATTGTTTGGGGTTAAAGGACCATTACACTCCTGAAATCAGTTTGATTAAACTACCTTTGAGGTCAGAATAATTTTGGGACAAAACTTTCATTTTTGGAGTTTAATGACCCTTTAAAATGGATACATTATCTAGCATAACCTCACCCAGTGTGTCTCTACTTGGATTTTATAAAGCACCAGTCACGCAAATAAGAATAAATAATAGAAGTTTGAATTTGCCATGTGAAAATGTAACAACAAATCAACGATGACTTGATTACCCATTTGAATCAGGAATGGTTATGTTTGGTTTGGCTAGCAGACACGGTTTTCAAATTCCTCCCATACCGCTTGGCTGCTGCAGCAATTTTAACAGTCCTTTCTATTTGCTCACACAAAGCAATCCCTCCTGAAATCATCCCAGCTAGCACGTAATGTTCTGAGAACCACATGTTTCTTAGAGCTTGGTGAGAGCGTGTTTGTCCTATGTTTTCTTTGCGTACAACCGTACCACAACTTTCTGGGAATGGTGCAGGGTAGTCGCTTGGCTTTGAAACATTCTCAGCACATTAACGGAACCTGACAGAAAAATATAATTTCATTACATTAATTAACAGAATGTTTCCTAAAAGTTCAAACATGGTTACATTTTATTAAAATGTTGGTAATCTTCTAGGAATGTTCTCCAACTGGTTTGACATTGGGAATATTCTCAAATAGTTCGGAGAACATTAAGAAACAACGTCCTTCTGTTGGAATTGTAATACTTCAGCATACCGTCTTCTCCATGGTTCTACTTAAAAAATGTTCTGAGAACATGTTTTAATAAGACTTTTGATAACACTGCTAGCTTAGGTTGTTAACTGTTTGGAACTCCAAGCACAGATAGGACGCATGGAAATTCATTTCCTTTGGCATTAATCATGCAAACACATACATTTTTTATTGTGGTACGACATCAGTGAGATTTGAAACTATGATCTTCTGTTTTATATCCATGGAACTAGCTGTGTCACCAGGATGGAGCTTGCATGCCATGTTTTTTAACTCATACAAAGCTGTTCATTTTAGTCAACTCTAACAGACTCCATTTCAAAGGAAAGATCAGGTGTGGCCATTTAGTACTGTAGGCTAACACACCTAAACACACTACAAGATAGAGGACAGAGAGAGTTTTCTTGATGATGGGAATGGAATGTATATGTTTTTAAATAACATCCTTACAACGTTCTCTTAGCGTTACTAAAGTCGTTTTTCCCCCCATTTAACATTTGATACAATTTGAGAATATGGCTAAATAGAACCATGAGGAAACCTGTAGGAAACATTGTGCTGAAGTACTGAAATTCTCACAGAAGATCGTTGTTTCTTAACAAGAAATTTGTGGAGTGGTTGAAAAACGAGTTTTAATGATTCCAACCTAAGTGTATGTGAACTTCAACTGATGTTCCCAGAAGAGGCTAAATGTTCACGTCCGTTGTCAGATCGGTTTAAAAAAAAAACAACGTTTTAGCAGGCAGGAAACGTATGACTTTGTTCGCAGAACCAATGTGAAACCAAAAACGTACATTCCAACAACTTCCAAGGAACCAAATGTGCTAGCTGGGATGTTATTTGGAATTTCAATAGCACAGTAAAAGGCTTTCTGCTTTTCATGTAAATTATGTATTCAAATTGCATAAGTGGGCCTACAATTTCAGCTCAAATCAAAAGTTTGTGTACTGTGCAATAAAAAGTATGGCCATTGAGTTGAGTTTCTATAACACTGTGCAATACTATTCTGTAAAATATAGTTTTCCGACTTTTCCTATTTCATGGGAAGTATAGCAGCACATTGTCACTTAGTATCCCACAGACTGAATTGTATTTACTCTCCCCAAACCATATACATTTACTAGATCTTTTCCTTTTTGACACAACCCAAAGCGGATTGGATTAGCAGGATTAGTGGTGGGTGAAGGCACAGAGTGTTCCCTCCCTCTGTAAATACCTAGCTACCAGCATCTCTGGTGTTTCAAATCAAAATCAAATAAAGTTTTTCCGTCATGTACACAGATTAACAGATGATAAAGCAGGTGCAGCGAAATTGTTTCTAGCTCCAGCAGTGCAGTATGTCTAACAGTACAATACTCATACTCAAATAATTAAAAAAAACAGAAGAAAAAACTAGAAATTAAGAAATATCTGAACAAGCAATGCCAGAGTCCAGAATATAAGTATGTGGTGTGTAAAGACAGTATGGGCAATATATAAGTAGGAAAAAGGTATGTGCAGAAGTAGTTATACGGATGAGTCATGTCGAGAATACAGTGTGTACTTACAGTAAAAAGTGAGTACTCAATTAGCTTAATTTCTCAAAGATCAAATCAAATTTCAACTCTGATCAATCTCTTCCAAAGGATGAGCAACGTCTTCCTTCATCACGTCGCTCATCACGTTGAACCCTCTTCTATTGATGTTACCGTGGAACCTTTACTCACGTGTTTAATTAAATTATTGTGATCATACTGTATATAGAGTGTGCGACTCTCTCTATATATTTTTACACAAGTTACTATTCCGTTAGTCAGCACCTCTCCAGCATTTTGGGGTGTGCGTTACTCATGCCTTTTACCGTAGAGCCTTTACTGTGCTGGTATTTTCTTCTCACATCATCTTTGCCATTGCAGTTATGGTGGAGTCATATCAAGGGCACCACAGTACAGCACATAGCTGAGGGAAGTAGGGGTGCTGAGGGTACCAGTACCAGTCAAAAGTTTGGACACACTTAGTCATTGCACGTTTTTTAAACTATTTTCTACATTGTAGAGTAATAGTGAAGACATCAACACTATGGAAAAAAAACATACGGAATCATGTAGTAACCAAATAAAGTGTTAAATCAAAACATATTTAACATTTTTGATTCTTCAAAGTAGCCATCCTTTGCCTTGATGACAGCTTTGAACACTCTTGGCATTCTCTCAACCAGATTCACCTGGAATGCTTTTCCAACAGTCTTGAAAGAGTTCCCATGCAGAGCACTTGTTGGCTGCTTTTCCTTCACTCTGCGGTCTGACTCATCCCAAACATTTAAATTTGCTTGAGGTCGGGGATTTTGGAGGCCAGGTCATCTGATGCATCACTCTCCTTCTTGGTAAAATAGCCCTTACACAACCTGGAGGTGTGTTGTGTCATTGTCCTGTTGAAAAACAAATCATAGTCCCACTAAGCCCAAACCAGATGGGATGTCGTATCGCTGCAGAATGCTGTGGTAGCCATGCTGGTTAAGTGTGCCTTGAATTCTAAATAAATCACAGACAGTGTCACCAGCAAAACACCCCCACACCATAACACCTCCTCCATGCTTTACGGTGGGAAATACACATTCAGAGATCATCTGTTTATCTACTCCGCGTCTCACAAAGACACGGCGGTTGGAACCAAAAATCTCCAATTTGGACTCCAGACCAAAGGACACATTTCCACCGGTCTAATGTCCATTGCTCGTGTTTCTTGGCTCAAGCAAGTCTCTATTCTTATTGGTGTCCTTTAGTAGTCGTTTCTTTGAAGCAATGCGAACATGAAGGCCTGATTCACACAGTCTCCTCTGAACAGTTGATGTTGAGATGTGTCTGTTACTTGAACTCTGTGTAGCATTTATTTGGGCTGCAATTTCTGAGGCTGGTAACTTATCCTCTCCAGCAGATGTAACTCTGGGTCTTCCATTCCTCTGTCGGTCCTCATGAGTGCCAGTTTTATCATACCGCTTGACGTTTTTTGCGACTGCACTTGAAGAAACTTTCAAAATTATTGAAATGTTCCGTATTGACCGACCTTCATGTCTTGAAGTAATGATGGACTGTCACTTATATTTGGTTATTTGAGCTGTTCTTTCCATAATATGGACTTGGTCTTTTACCAAATAGGACTATCTTCTGTATACCCCCATACCTTGTCCCAACACAACTGATTGGCTCAGGCGCATTAAGAAGGAAATAAATTCCACAAATTAACTTTTAAGAGGGAACACCTGTTAATTGAAATGCATTCCAGGTGACTCGCTCATGAAGCTGGTTGAGATAATGCCAAGAGTGTGCAAAGCTGTCACAAGGCAAAGGGTGGCTATTTGAAGAATCTCAAATAAAAAAAAATTTTTTTATTTGTTTAACACTTTTTTGGTTACTACATGATTCCATATGTGTTATTTCATAGTTTTGATGTCTTCACTATTATTCTAGAATGTAGAAAATAGTAAAAATAAAGAAAACCCCTTGAATGAGTAGGTGTTCTAAAACGTTTGACTGGTAGTGTATTTCAATGCAACGTATATTAGCTAATGTCATTACACGAACTGAACACTGCAGCACGACCTCGTGTGCTTTCTTGTCAACTCTTGGTTGCGTGACAAGACACCACAAACGGATCTGGGACAAGGCAGATTTTAATGATTTAAATAGCAAATTAACATGTTCTCTTTTGTAACTCTCAGATATGTAGAGCGATTGCTTGGCACAGTCAAGCAAAGCATAGCCAAGATTTCCTTCTCAAAAGTGCTTGAAGTGCTGTGTTTGAAATGTTATTTGAGTCTAAAACAAACTATAAAGTTGTATTTTCCATGCTCTTTTAAGCACGGACGAACGTAATGAATGGCTTGTCAGACTTGTCCATGCCGTCCTGTTGTTATGAGCGATTTCTCATAACATATATTTTGGTCTTTCATATGACATTTCAATGGAGTCATTAATCAATTGCTTGCTTTCAGTTCCAAAGCCCCCTTCTAAGTTTTACAAATCAAATGAGAAATATACCAAACTTTGCTAACAAATATTAAACATCACACAATTCAAAATAAAATGTATTTTCCTTCATTTGGTTGAGGCCTAAACCTTTCTCTCTCTGGATGTCTTAAGTTACCACTTCATGTTTGTTGTATTAATAATAGTCATACCATCCAATTGCATTGATTAGAATCAATAACTGCGTTCCGTAAATTAATTTTGAAACAATGTGACTTGATTGCGATAACTGCCTAGTGCCTACTCCCCTCGTCGTGTCCTTGACTGCATCCCAAAAAAAGGGATTAGGGTGCCATTTGGGATCATACCCCTGTATTGCTCTGATTCAGTCATTACTGCTCATTGTAACACAGAGGTTGTCAGCTGGTGGCTGGTGGCTGGTGTCGTCTAGTTAGCCCCATGCTGAGAGAAGATGGGAAAGCTTGTATCTGTTGGGTCTTATTTCCAGACAAAGGACAGAGTTGGCTGAACACTTACTGACAGATTGAGTGTCAGAGTTGTTGATCAGATTCAACATGTATTTTACTGTCTCTCTCCATCTCTGAACCTGTTCTGTTTTGTTCTCTCTCTCATTGTCTGTCCTTCTGTCGCTCCCTTCTGTCTCTGTCCTTGTCTGCCTTCTGTTTCTGTCTCTCTTTCTTTCTCCTTCTGTCTAATTTACTGTTCTTCTGTTTCTTTCTCCTTCTCCGTTCTTCTCATTCTGTCTCCCCTTCCCAATCCTTCTCTGCCTTTCTGTTTCCTCTCCTTCTCTCCCTTTCCATTTCTCTTCAGTAAATGTGGTTCAGTCAAATCAGTAGTGGCATTTTTTCTCTGCATGATGTGTTAGATATTATCTGCATGGTGGGGATAGCTGAGACCAGACCACCCAGTGTCAAAACATCACTGCCGCCAATATTTCAGGCCAAGGCACCAGAATACCCTATAAAGGAGTCAGTGTCACGCGGAGCGGAACAGGTGAACACAAGAGCAGACACAGACGAGGAGACTGGGATGAGGTAACCAAGGTATTTATTGAAACACGGGGGGAAGATTGAGTGCAGGCCAGGGGAAGCATGGGCGGGTTGCTGGAAACCAGGTGCAGAGGCTGAGGCTGGAGCGAGAGGTGTGGGGACAGGGTAAGCAGGTCCGGAGGGGAATACAAGGGAGCGTAGAGTGGGGAATCCAGGACAGAGTAGCAGGACTGACGAGAAGTCGGACTGGAGACAGGGACCAGAGTCAGAGTGGGCAGAGATTACAATCTGGCAGTGTGGAAGTGGCAGGATTGAGTATTTGTAGAGGTCTTGATTATGGAACAGGTTGCAACTGGTGGGGATCTGCTCTGACTGCAGCACACCTGTCTCCGCCCACACAATCACTCACAGAGAGATGGAGAGGGAGAGAGGACTGGGGGAGTGGCGGCAGGTCAAGGAGACACCGGATGAGCACTAGAGGGCGTGGCAGCAGCAGCACCCCCTACGGGTACAGGGCTCCTCAGGCCCGTATCCCTCCCAGTCCACCAGGTACTGCTGGCAACCCCGATGGCGCACATCCAAAAGCCGCCGGATGGTATATTCAGGATGGTCATCGATGAGCCGAGGGGGTGGAGGAGCTGCTGCAGGAGGAGACAGGGAACTGAAGCAGACAGGTTTAGTCAGGGACACATAGAAGGTTGGATGGATTCTCAGAGAGTCTTGGAGATTCAGGTGCACAGCAGAGGGGTTAATGACACGATCAATCTCAAAGGGACCAATGAATCGGGGGGCAAGTTTCCTGGAAGCCACTTTCTCTCATCGGAGGGCAAGTCCATCGGATTAGAGTGTAGACTGGAGCTGAGGCACGGCGATGGTTAGCTTGGGATTGGGCCTGGCGGAGGCACGGGGAAGGGCAGCCCGGGCCCTCCTCCAGGTGCGATGACAACGGCGCATGTGGTCTTGGACTGAGGGCACTGCTACCTCAACCTCATGGGCAGGGTTGATAGCCCAGAGCACACTCAACGGGTGGCATACCTGACGAGGCGTTGATGAGGGTGTTGTGGGTATATTCCACCCAGGGTAGCTGAGCACTCCAGGAGGAAGGATTAGACGAAGTCACACAGCGTAGGGCAGTTTCCAGCTCCTGGTTGGCCCGTTTGGTCTGGCCGTTGGTCTGGGAGTGATATCCAGATGAAAGACTAGCATTAATACCAAGTCCTGAATAGAAGGATCTCCAAACCTGGGATGTAAACTTGGGTCCCCTGTCGGAAACCATGTCAGTGGGAATGCCATGCAGCCAAAACACATGGGATACCAGCAGATCCATAGTCTCCCTGGAGGATGGAAGCTTGGGAAAGGGGAATGAAGTGAACCGCTTTGGAAAATCTGTCGATAATGGTGAGGATGACTGAGTCACCGTTAGACGGGGGACGGCCAGTGACGAAGTTCAGATCTATGTGTGACCAGGGACCACAGGTTATGGGAAGAGGGTGAAGCAGACCGGAAGTGGGTTTGGTGGAGGTTTTGTTCCGGGCAGGAGGCTGAGATGAACAGGTGGAACAGGTTGCAGCTGGTGGGGATCTGCTCTGACTCCAGCACACCTGTCTCCGCCCACACAATCACACACACACACACGGAAGCAGGCGGAGGCAGCGAGAGAGGAACGGCGACGAAACCAGGAATCAAGGAAACGACGGAAGCCCGAGAGGCAGCCTCCAAAACAATCTGGGGGGGGAACACGGGGTGGCGAGCGGAGCGATGGTGGGAACAAGAACCAACTCCCTGTAATTACGATGAGGAGTTGGTCACGGTTCAGATACCATGTTTTCCGGTTCTGCGCACCATGCCTCCAGTGCGCACCCTTAGCCCGGTGCGTTCTGTGCCTGCTTTCTGCACGTGTCGAGCTAAAGTGAGCATCCAGCCAGGACGGGTTGTGCCGGCTCAGCGCTCCTGGTCTCCAGTGCGCCTCCACGGCCCAGTATATCCTGCGCCAGCTCTACGCAGGGTATCTCCAGTGCGCCTGCACAGCCAAGTGTGTCCTGTGTCAGCGACCCGCACTTGCCGGGCCAAAGTGAGCATCCAGCCAGGACGGGTTGTTCCAGCTCTACGCTCCAGAACTCCAGTGCGCCTCCACGGTCCAGTATATCCTGTGCCAGCTCCATGCACCCGGCCTCCAGTGTGTGTCTCCAGCCTAGTACGTCCTGTGCCTGCTCCACGCACGAAGCCTCCAGTGTTGATCCATGGCCCGAAGCCTCCAGTGATGATCCATGGCCCGAAGCCTCCAGTGATGATCCATGGGCCGAAGCCTCCAGTGATGATCCATGGCCCGGAGCCAGCAGTGATGATCCATGGCCCGAAGCCTCCAGTGATGATCCATGGCACGAAGCCTCCAGTGATGATCCATGGCCCGAAGCCTCCAGTGATGATCCATGGCCCGATGCCTGCAGTGATGATCCACGGCCCGGAACCTCCTGAGACGGTCCATAGTCTTGAACCTCCTGAGACGGTCCACAGTCCAGAACCGCCTGAGACGGTTCACAGTCCGGAACCCCCTGAGACGGTCCACAGTACGGAACCCCTTGGGACGGTCCACAGTACGGAACCTCCTGAGACGGTCTGCAGTCCAGAGCCTCCAGCGGCGGTCGGCAGTCCAGAGCCTCCAGCGGCGGTCGGCAGTCCAGAGCCTCCAGCGGCGGTCGGCAGTCCAGAGCCTCCAGCGGCGGTCGGCAGTCCAGAGCCTCCAGCGGCGGTCGGCAGTCCAGAGCCTCCAACGGGAGTTCCCATTCCAGAGCCTCCGGCGATGATCCACGGTCCGGTTCCTCCGGCAACAATTCACGGTCCGGAGTCTCCGGCGACGATCCACGGTCTGATTCCACGGAAGCGGAGGGATCAGCGTGCGGAGCGGGGGCTACGTCACGAACTGGAGCCGCCACCGAGGATAGATGCCCACCCGGACCCTCCCCTATAGAGTCAGGTTTTGCGGCCAGAGTCCGCACCTTTGGGGGGGGGGGGGGGGGGTACTGTCACGCCCTGACCTTAGAGAGCCTTTTTATTTCTCTATTTTGTTAGGTCGGGGTGTGATTTGGGTGGGCATTCTATTTTGTCTATTTCTTTGTTGGCCGGGTATGGTTCCCAATCAGAGGCAGCTGTCTATCGTTGTCTCTGATTGGGGATCATACTTAGGCAGCCCTTTTTCCCACCTTCAGTTGTGGGATCTTGTTTGTGTGTAGTTGCTTTCGGCACTGCATATAGCTTTACGTTTGTTTTTGTATTTTGTTGTTTTTCGGTGTCATTTTGAATAAAGAAAAATGTACGCCTACAACGCTGCACCGTGGTCTCATTCTAACGACGGACGTAACAGAGGGAGAGAGCACTGGGGGAGTGGTCAAGGAGACACCGGATGAGCACTAGAGGGTATGGCAGGAGCAGATGTGACAGTCAGGATCAAAACCTATACATCCTAATTCAATGTCTAATTGTCTGTCTGTGACATCTATGCTTTTTTAAGGCAAAATTATGCTTAAAGGCTGTGAAGTGCAATGATGCGCAAATAGTTTAAATATTTGAATATAGAAATTTTTGGAGGGGGATTTGATTATTATGCTTCTTCCCAACACAAGGAGGCAATTAAAAGAAGCCAAAATGGAAATCCTTCTCTTGTGGCAAAGTTAATAGAAAATGAACAATCTAACGTTTAATGATTATGAAAATGTATCTTGCGAGTGGGTTTCTTTTAAATTAAGTTTATATAAGTTTTTAAATTATGTTCCTATATTGAAAGGACCAAAGTAACCAGAGATAAGATCCGTTAATATAATAGATGGCAAATTACTCAGATGGAATCAGATGCTGCCATGGTAACAGGGCAAAGTAACCCTCGAGGCCTTTATCTCCGGGACAAAAAAATGCTTGCTTCACTTAATTTTACTTTTCCCTAAACATTTGTAACTTTCTAAAGTTTAACTGAGTGTGTCTGAACGTCAGGAATGATTGTGCTGAAAGTGAGACCGAACATTTAATCATGGTCAGCACCACAGTGAAATATCAACATCAATTTTATTTTCCCTACTTTCTCTTTGGCTGGGGTTTTAAGACGGCTGCTGTGTCGCTCACTCCGATTTAGCTGTTCTCAGCTCGACAACATTTGCCACGTTTGTCGGTTTCACTCCTACTCCCCCACTTTACCCTGACTCTTCTCATCTCTCAAATGTAGACAAAAGCTATACAGCAACAAAAAAAAGAAATTGTTCTGTATAGAACTTCTTCCTTTTAAGGAGAGGGGAAGTCTCATTCCTTTAGCAGTGGGTCCGATCAGAACCCATGCTTGCAGCAATACACAATACGTGTGATCCAGAGGCAGCGCCTTGAATTGCTGGACCACCCCAGGCCACTGTACAGAACTTATTTAACGAGATGAGCCATTGAACATTTTTTGATTCTCTGTAGCAGCTGTCCTCTAGTGCACAGTGGACACGCCATAGAGATACAATGTATGTCGCATTTAATTATGACTGCGTTATGTTGGGTTGGTACCACAAGAGGTTGGTGGCACCTTAATTGAGTAGAACGGGCTTGTGGTAATGGCTGGAGTGGTATTAGTGGAATGGTATCAAATACATCAAACACATGGTTTCCATGTGTTTGATGCCATTCCATTGACTACGTTCCAGACATTATTATGTGCCGTCCTCCCCTCAGCAGCCTCCACTGGTTGGTATAGAACATTATTGTGTCTAGCAATTCTGTTCACCTTTTGGACGTGCACGTTCCTCTCCAGACGCGTACTAATGGCTCCTATTAATTTTCTCTTCCTAGTGAAGCATTTGTAAGTCATTGCATGATCCATCTAAGCCTTCGACACGGGCACACACACACACACGGTTGCACACACAAAGGCATACGCACAGACACACACACAAACGGATACACACACAGAGTTCGGGAGTAACTGATTATACGTAATCTGATGACAAGTAAACAAACGGTAATCAGTTACGTTACCAGCTAAAATATTGTAATCGGATACTTATGAAAAATGAGATGATTACATTTGGATTGTTTTTCAAATTCAGAAAAGATGTTTGTGAGAAAAAAAATGCATTGCGACACCTTTCTGTTTTCTCAATGACATTCAATTCAGCATTGAAAAAACCTGAGTGAGTCTGACCACAAGTCAGAGACCACGATGATGACACACCAAATGTGTTTGATGGCTCCTTGTTGTCTTCTTCTAACGCATTTGAAGGGTGAAGTAATCCAATTACCTTACTGAGTTTGGGTAATCCAAAAGTTATGTTACTGACTATAATTTTGGACAGGTAACTATAACTGTAGCTGATTACATTTAGAAAGTAACCTACCGAAACCCTGCACACACACACACACACACACACACACAGTACACGTGAGGATGAAACTAGTGTCCTCTATGCCAAACTTGCGCTCTCCACTCCCCAGATTGTTTTAATTAGAACTTTATTACCCCTTCTATTGGTTTGCTTCCTGACAGCTCTGTGTTTCACGGGTCTATATATAATAACGGCTGAATCAAGATTTACTCTCTGCCGCACATCGAGGTTCTGATGAATGGGAGGCACATTTGTAACAGTGTCTGCAGTTCCTGAAGGCAGGGAAACAGTGTTTGTGTTTATGTGTGTGTGCGCAAGTGTGTGTCTGCGTGCTTGCATGTGTCAGTGCGGTACCTTCGGGTGAGTAATTGTATTCCTGCTGGAAGGAGAAATAATATTGAAGGAGAAAGGAGGCAAATGTTCCCTGCTCCACAGGGGTAATATTTCTGTTCTAGCCAATTGCATTTCAGAGTGGTCCAAAACATCAAGGTAACTGACAGCGAGAGAGTGGAGGGAGAGGTGCTATCAAACGAACAGACTGTAGGCCTATCGCCCATTGTAATGGCATCAAAAGTACACACTACTCAATAAATTCAACCATAAATCACGGGAAAAAGACGGGACAGTAGTTAACTTTCAGTGTCAAATTCTGTTCTACTGTTACAACCCACGTGTGTGTGTGTGTGTGTGGTGCTGCTGTCCCTTGATCACTCTTACAAAGGTTCATTAAGATGTTTCACATGTCTGCCCTCTTGGCTGACCTTTAGCTGGGTCTGAAACCCCTGATGAATGACACTGCGATCCATGTTGCTGCTGGTTCTCAAGGGTCATTACCACCACATCAAGATATGCAGGGAAGTAAGTTTTGTGTGCGTGTGCATATCTCTCTCAATGAATTCTCAGGGAGAAAAAGGTGTAGTTTCACGTGCAGAGTGCAGCAGGTGTTTATTTCACCTTCACAGAAGGCAGGAATCATGGTCACAGGCAGGCAATGGTCATACACAGGTAGGCAAACAGGCAGGTGAATCAAAACTAGGACTGAAGGCTATAGCTGGTTCTCACAAACGAGCTAGGAAAAGGCTTAGTAGAGTCAAAACGAACAACACCTCACAAAGGCACAAACAGAATGAACTAAATAAGGAGCCCGATGAGACCAGGTGAGTAACTAACACAGGTGAAATCAATGAAGAAGACAGGGCTACGTTCAAGAACACAACGAAAAAGAACACAAGATTGACTAAGAAAATAAATACAGAATCTTACACCTCTCTTCCTCTCCCTCTAGTTTACTCTGGTTTAAATGTCATTGTCTCTTCACGACACACACAGTTGACACCATGTCAGTATTTAGCCCTGATATTTAGCTTTCCATTAGCAAGCGGTGGCCTTTTCCGGAAGGCTTGGACTAACCAGATAATTATGTTCATATTGCTTCCAAACACGTCGTCTAATGTCGCATGTGTGTGCATGCTGTATAATTCATTTGCCCAATCTGTCTGTATCCTCAATTCTGATCTTGGGTTAGTTCTGACGAGCTTGTTACGTCACATGAATAAGCTGTAGATCAAACCACCACCTTTTACAGAAGTAAAACACCAATGGGGGCATACGAAATACAATGACATTTTAAGCTATGACTGGTTTGTTTTTAAGTGTGATGGTTAAAAATGTGGACTTACACGTTTACGGATAGCAATGATTATGGAAAGGAAAAAAAAATTGACCCAAAAAATTATAAATTAAAGAGCGTATTAGAATATCTGGGACTAATTGCTTTATTAAATATTCTCATCAGCATCGTTCATTAAAATGAACCAAGTTACGGTGAATTAGAGGATGCTAATGACTTATCAAGGGCAAAGGATTGGGGTGTGACTTTGCATTCCAAAAAGGACCCTTCCTTTACATATCAATTCATCTTAAAAGAAATTAACAAAATGAAAAGTCTTTATAAAACATCATAATACCATAGATGGCATGGTGGGAGGCCTCAAGAACGTGGCATATTTAATCAACACTTTCCCTTTGTTAAAGGCCGACTCAGTGACAGTTGTCATGATAATCTCATCGACTGTCAGTCTTGGCATCCATATCCACATCTATGAATTTGAGATCCCATAGCTTTATTGCAAACCAAGACTGCCGTTTTGTCGTTTTTCGACTTGATGAGTGAGTCTTTGAAACATGAAAAGAGTGGGCCTTTATAACACCTGCATTGCCAACAGGTTTGATATACAGTACCAGTCAAAAGTTTGGACACCCCCACTCATTCAAGGGTTTTTCTTTATTTTTACATTGTAGAATAATAGTGAAGACATCAATGAAAAATATTTAAATAAATGAAATAACACATATGGAATTATGTAGTAACCAAAAAAAACAATATATTTTAAATGTTAGATTCTTCAAATTAGCCACCCTTTGCCTTGATGACAGCCTCGATGACACTCTTGGCTGTATACAGTAGCTGAGGGATCTCAAATGCTCTTGAAATGTTCCGTATTGACTGACCTTCATGTCTTAAAGTAATGATGGACTGTCGTTTGTCTTTGATTATTTGAGCTGTTCTTGCCATAATATGGACCTTGTCTTTTACCAAATAGGGCTATCTTCTGTATGCCCCTACCATGTCACAACACAACTGTGTCATGACTCTCTCCTTGCTGAGGATCTAAGGCCTTGGATCAGCTTGACAAATGGCTGACAGATAGCCAGACCCCCCCCCCCCCCCCCCTCTCTCCCACAGGAGAGGAGAGGGGAGTTGGGCCGGTCATAAATTGTATGCCGCAAAAGGGTCTTTCCTGCCCTGCAGTTTTGGGAAAGAAATGTGCTTTGTGTAGAGAGACTTTTGCCACCAAAACCTTTTTGTCCAGAAAGTGAATATGGGAACAATATTTATAAGATAGGAATGTTAAGAATGGTCTGTGGGGATCTAAAGAATAATCATGTCATATTGCTTTTCATTTTGTGATGTCATTAAAAACTGTATAATGAAAATACTGTCACTTAGAAAGGAAACACATTCTGTCAAGTTTACATTTAAATGTTGTATAAAATATATGATTAAGTATGAGAGTATTTTTGACAAAATAGATGTGATTTTAGTCTTCTAATGAGAAAATTGTTTTTCATATCCATTGCACATGAACTAAGCCACGCCCCTAATGAGGTCAGAAGTACATGTCAGTGTGATGGAACCACCTTCCCGACCAGAGTGCTTAAAAGGACTCGCTAAGAATTAACATAGCAGACCAGCAGACGGACGGTGTGAGCCGGACATTACGAATGGTTGAAACTACCAGACTGGAAAGCGTGGAGAAGTGGCTACACGGCTGAAAATGATGAGACCAGTACATTGCTGGGTTACTACTGGCATGTAAAGTGGTCGTGAGCTGATCCCTGCATAATCAACCATTGAGACAACTACGAGACCAGCAGACGGACGGTGGGAGCCGGATGTTACGAATGGTTAAAAACTCTGAAGCTCTCAACCTCAACACTAGATGAGAAGATAACCTCACCTAGGAGACCAGCCAACATGAAGCGCGAGCTAAACGTTACAAATGGTTGAAACTCTGAAAACCAACATGAAGTGAGAACCTTCACTACGAGAACAGAAACATTCACAGTCTGCAGCTGTGAATGTAAAAGTGGTCCTCGAACTTTGACTAAAGACACGAGGCGGGAAGGAAGAATCCCATCTCAGACAACCATTAGTGCATCTGAAGAATCTCTAACAAACACTTCACTACCAGAGACGCTCTACAACTAAGAAGGACATTGTGACCTCTGGTGGACAACCAGAGCCTTACATCAAGCCACTCCCCATAGATGGATCGATTGGTTTCAACCGAGAGACGACAGAGAGAGATCTACGCATAAAAATATACATTGCATTTCTTATCCGAATGAGCGATGGTTCATGTGCAAATTATTACTATTTCTCTGAGCGTAGGTTCCAAATGTATCCAAGTGTTGTCTCTCTTGTGTCTCTCACTCTTTTACCTACCCCTCCCTCTCCATATGTGTAACAAGCCATCATATCTTGTCAGTCCGCTAGGGACTTTTATCTCATGTAAGTGGGTACAGTGGTTCTTCCTTTAAATGTTTCTTCCTTTAAAAGTTGCAGCACAGCTTGCGGGCTGCCGCAAAATTTGATGGCACGTTATTTAAGTGTCAGCCAATGTTGCCATTAATGGTAGTTAGTGCTAGTTTGCCCACCAGAGGGCATCTTTGAAAAGCTGTTATTGAAATGACATGGAGCTGTAGGCCTAAGAGTCAAAGGGAGCCTTGATTAGAACAGACAATATTGGATTGATTTTTAGAAATTCAGCTCAATTAATTTGATGAATATTATGGTTTTTCTATTCCAAGAAAAACAAAAATGCATTTCTTACTGTAGACAATATATTTTCCGTTAGGATAACGGATTTCCGTTAGGAAAATATGACACGTTACAAAAATGTTCTATTCCAAGAAAACGAAAATGCATTTGTTGCTGTAGCTGGTTTAGCATAACTTACTTATTGGCATAAAGGCCTACTCAAATATACAGTACGTCAATCTATCACTCCTTAATTTGTGCATGTCATCACACAGCATACAAGTCATCCATGTCTTTAAATACAGTCAAGCATTTTAGTTACAAAACTAAATAACAAAGGGAGCCTTGATTAATTCGACAATCACGGCTAAAGCGATTTAATTAAGGGTTTCAATTAGAAAAACATGGCGCTGTACAACGTGACCAGTCAGGAGTAGGCCTAGGATACTAAGAGACTGTGATTGAAGAGCAAAATAATCCTTACATTTCCAAATGAAAATCTGATTGATTTATAAAGACCAGTCCCCATTCTCTTTCATTCAATGATATTTATTCCCATTGTAATGTGTTATGGATCCATCCAGATGGTTAGAAAACAGTGCATTTGTAGGGCTATGCAAAATATATGGGAGAAGTGACATGCCTCGCAAACATCCATTAATACTGTATATTTAAAGTCCCTAAACTCGGCAAGAGTCTATTGTCCTGCTGATAGCCCATTAAGGGTGGATGGCTTCTAACCAATCAAGGACACGTTGTTTGCAGAGTCCACAAACAGGAGGTGGAGTTCCAGAGCTCACAGGTGTGCCTGGGATGGATTGTGACTCCATCTCGTGCCTCGCCCTCTTCAACGCGTCATTCTCCACCTGACTCTCCGCCAATGCCGCCTGAATCTCCGCCAATGACTCTCCATCAATACCACCTGGCTCTGGACCAATGCATCAGCTGATTAATTTCACAATCACGGCTAAAGCGATTTAATTACGGGTTTCAGTTAGGAAAATATGGCACTGTACAACGGGACCGGTCGGGAGTAGGCCTAAGCTACTAAGTGACTGCAAAATGATCCTAACATTTCCAAATATAAATCTGATTGATTTATCAAGATTCTTTGGGATCACTGGGATTCTCAGCCTCTAACCCTATTACAGGGGCTGAGTCACTGTGTCACGACTTCCGCCGAAGTTGCGTCACTTGAGTGGGTTGAGTCACTGACGTGGTCTTCCTGTCTGGGTTGGCGCCCCCCCTTGAGTTGTGCTGTGGAGGAGATCTTTGCGGGCTATACTCGGCCTTGTCTCAGGATGGTAAGTTGGTGGTTGAAGATATCCCTCTAGTGGAGTGGGGACTATGCTTTGGCAAAGTGGGTGGGGTTATATCCTGCCTGTTTGGCCCTGTCCGGGGGTATCATCGGATGTGGCGTCAGTGTCTCCTGACCCCTCCTGTCTCAGCCTCCAGTATTTATGCTGCAGTAGTTTGTGTCGGGGGGCTAGGGTCAGTCTGTTATATCTGGAGTATTTCTCCTGTCTTATCCCGTGTCCTGTGTGAATTTAAGTATGCTCTCTCTAATTCTTTCTTTCTCTCTTTCTCTTTCTCTCTCTCGGAGGACCTGAGCCCTAGGACCATGCCTCAGGACTACCTGGCATGATGACTCCTTGTTGTCCCCAGTCCACCTGGCCGTGCTGCTGCTCTAGTTTCAACTGTTCTGCCTGCGGCTATGGAACCCTGACCTGTTCACTGTGATTACTATTATTTGACCATGCTGGTCATTTATGAACATCTTGGCCATGTTCTGTTATAATCTCCACCCGGCACAGCCAGAAGAGGACTGGCCACCCCTCATAGCCTGGTTCCTCTCTAGGTTTATTCCTAGGTTTTGGCCTTTCTAGGGAGTTTTTCCTAGCCACCGTGCTTCTACACATGCATTGCTTGCCGTTTGGGGTGTTAGGCTGGGTTTCTGTACAGCACTTTTATATATCAGCTGATGTAAGAAGGGCTATATAAATACATTTGATTTGATCAAGACCAGTCCCCATGCTCTGTCATTCAGTGATATTTATTACCTATTGTCCTCCTGATAGTTGAAATAAACATCTGCATTTTGAAAGAGTATTTTTTTCATTATTTTGTTAACGAAAGCATAAATACTGTACAGTATATGCTTGATCTGACATTGTGCGGTTGCATGAGGTTTGAAGTTAGAAATGTAAAACTTTAGAGTACTTAATACATTGCAAGTTGGGGGGGGGGGGGTTCACACCTACAGTAGCCGAGCAATTAGACTATCCTTTTGTAAAGGTTGAAGAGTCTATTGTGCTAATAGCCGATCTTAGAAACGTAGTTTGCAGAATTCACAGCCTGCTACGCTTGTGAAAAAGAAATTGCCTCCTGCTGTCCATCAATACTTCAAATAAAAACACAGAATATTTAAAGGGGATTTTATATAATTATAATGCAGGGTTAATAATCATAATAATAATCATTGGATAACAGATTGTCTCTCGGAACTCATTAAGAGGTGGCTTCTATCTTCAATATAATCATTAATTCAGAAGGTTAAACCCATAGGTTTTAGGCCTGCAGTAGGTTATAATAAATGGAAAATGGTGTGTCAATTCATAAACCATGTGCCATGGATACGGTACATTGAAAATCTCTTCCCAACTATTTTGCAATCTATATGGCATAGCTGTCAGGGTTTGATCCTTAAATTAAACTGGTATATACACTGCTCAAAAAATAAAGGGAACACTTAAACAACACAATGTAACTCCAAGTCAATCACACTTCTGTGAAATCAAACTGGCCACTTAGGAAGCAACACTGATTGACAATAAATTTCACATGCTGTTGTGCAAATGGAATAGACAAAAGGTGGAAATTATAGGCAATTAGCAAGACACCCCCAATAAAGGAGTGGTTCTGCAGGTGGTGACCACAGACCACTTCTCAGTTCCTATGTTTTGGTCACTTTTGAATGCTGGCGGTGCTTTCACTCTAGTGGTAGCATGAGACGGAGTCTACAACCCACACAAGTGGCTCAGGTAGTGCAGCTCATCCAGGATGGCACATCAATGCGAGCTGTGGCAAGAAGGTTTGCTGTGTCTGTCAGCGTAGTGTCCAGAGCATGGAGGCGCTACCAGGAGACAGGCCAGTACATCAGGAGACGTGGAGGAGGCCGTAGGAGGGCAACAACCCAGCAGCAGGACCGCTACCTCCGCCTTTGTGCAAGGAGGAGCACTGCCAGAGCCCTGCAAAATGACCTCCAGCAGGCCACAACGCGTAATATCAATGCTTGTTGATGAGCTTTGAGGGTACTATGGTGTTGAACGCAGAGCTGTAGTCAATGAACAGCATTCTCACATAGGTGTTCCTTTTATCCAGGTGGGAAAGGGCAGTGTGGAGTGCAATAGAGATTGCATCATCTGTGGATCTGTTTGGGCGGTATGCAAATTGGAGTGGGTCTAGGGTTTCTGGGATAATGGTGTTGATGTGAGCCATTACCAGCCTTTCAAAGCACTTCATGGCTACGGACGTGAGTGCTACGGGTCTGTAGTCATTTAGGCAGGTTGCCGTTGTGTTCTTGGGCACAGGGACTATGGTGTTCTGCTTGAAGCATGTTGGTATTACAGACTCAATCAGGGACATGTTGAAAATGTCAATGAAGACACCTGCCAGTTGGTCAGCACTTGCCCGTAGCACACGTCCTGGTAATCCATCTGGCCCCGCAGCCTTGTGTATGTTAACTTCTTGGAACTATAGGGGGTGCTGTTCCGCATTAGCATATTTGGGTCTCCAAATTAAACTGCCTCGTGCTAAATTCTTGATCGTACAATATGCATATTATTGTTATTATTGGATAGAAAACACTTTCTAGTTTCTATAGCCGTTGGAATTTTGTCTCTGAGTGGTACAGAACAATATCTACAGCACTTTTCATGACAGGGGTCAGATTTCAGAAATTTTTACCCCTGATCTGGAGTCTGTTTTTAAGGCGACAGTGAATGCTATGAAGAAACCGACACTGCCTACGTCTTCCTCTGGGTGTCTGTACGTCATCACGTTTTGAATGGAGTCTATTGCACAATCACAGCCACTATAAAACAAGAAAACGTAGAAGTACCGCTCTCTTCCTGCATGCGTCGTGCGCAAGATGGGCATCAGACCTGCCTCCTTCCAAATCGTTGTTTAGAGAGTGATATTTCTCCGGTCATGTTTTTAGTCGTTATAGTTGTTAAAAACATCATAATGTAGTTAATTTGAACCGTTTTATAGCAATTTATATCCGTTTAGTGCGATTTTGAGGAATTTCTTTGTTGTGCACTCTGAAACTTTGGACACGTTTTGGGGTCCCGTTCGATCGTTAGTGGATATTTCGAAGGACAGAGGACATCTATCGACCAAAAGAAGATTACAACATAGAAAGGATACATTGCCCAAGAATCTGATGGAAGAACAGCTCAAAGTAAGCAATATTTAATATGATAAATCGTTGTTCTGTCGAAATATTTTAAACGCATATTTCGCCATTTTGTTTGTTATCGCGTCACTTGGCGAACCCTGTATTGAAAAGTAAGGATAATTTTAAAAATGTAAGTCAGCGGTTGCATTAAGAACTAATTTGTCTTTCGATTCCTGTCAACCCTGTATTTTTTAGTCAAGTATATGATTAGCTTTCGATTAAACTAGATCACTCTGAAAGCTGACGTCCCTCATTTTGATGCTTGAGTTGCTACTATTTTCATTGTATAACCACGGTTTTGTATGGCTAAATATGCACATTTTCGAACAAACTGTATATGTATGTTGTAAAATGATGTTACAGGAGTGTCATCGGAAGAATTCTGAGAAGGTTAGTGAAAAAATTAATATATTTTGGCGGTGATTACGTTATAGCGCTCTTTGGCTGGAATCGATGCTCTGGTAACGTTTTCACATGTGGTATGCTAACTTATCGATTTATTGTGTTTTCGCTGTAAAACGCTTAGAAAATCTGAAATATTGTCTGGAATCACAAGATCTGGGTCTTTCCATTGCTATGCTTTGTCTATTCTTATGAAATGTTTTATTAAGAGTAAATTGGTCATACACGTTGCTCTCTATAGTAATTCTAGTCGTCTTGTGATGGTCGGTGCAATTGTAAACTGTGATTTCTACCTGAAATATGCACTTTTTTCTAACAAAACCTATCCTATACCATAAATATGTTATCAGACTGTCATCTGAAGAGGTTTTTTCTTGGTTAGTGGCTATCAATATCTTAGTTTAGCCGAATTGGTGATAGCACCTGAAGTAGTAAGAAACTGATGGAGTTAGAAAAGTGGTGTATTTTGCTAACGTGTTTAGCTAATAGATTTACATATTTTGTCTTCCCTGTAAAACATTTTAAAAATCTGAAATGGTGGCTTTATTCACAAGATCTGTATCTTTCATCTGGTGTCTTGGACTTGTGATTTAATGATATTTAGATGCTACTATCTACTTGTGAAGCTATGCTAGCTATGCTAATCAGTGTGTGGGGGGATGGGGGGTGATCCCGGACCCGGGGTAGAGGCTCGTTAGAGGTTAACCTGTTTAAAGGTCTTACTCACCTTCGGCTACGGAGAGCGTTATCACACAGTCGTCCGGAACAGCTGATGCTCTCATGCATGCCTCAGTGTTGCTTGCCTCGAAGCGAGCATAGAAGTGATTTAGCTCGCCTGGTAGGCTCGTGTCTCTGCGCAGCTCGCGGCTGTGCTTCCCTTTGTAGTCTGTAATAGTTTGCAAGCCCTGCCACATCCGACAAGCGTCGTAGCCGGTGTAGTATGATTCAATCTTAGCCCTCTATTGACCCTTTGCCTGTTTGATGGTTCGTCGCAGGGCATAGCGGGATTTCTTGTAAGCTTCCGGGTTAGAGTCCCGCAACTTGAAAACGGCAGCTCTACCCTTTAGCTCAGTGCGAATGTTGCCTGTAATCCATGGCTTCTGGTTGTGGTATGTACGTACAGTCACTGTGGGGGACGACGTCCTTAATTCACTTATTGATAAAGCCAGTGACTGATGTGGTGTATTCCTCAATGTCATAGGAAGAATCCCGGAACATGTTCCAGTCTGTGATAGCAAAGCAGTCCTGTAGTTTAGCATCTGCTTCATCTGACCATTTTTTTATAGACCGCTGGTGCTTCCTGCTTTAATTTTTGCTTGTAAGCAGGAATCAGGAGGATAGAGTTGTGGTCGGATTTACCAAATGGAGGGCGAGGGAGGGAGCTTTTTACGCGTCTCTGTATGTGGAGTACAGGTGATCTAGATTTTTTCCCCCTCTGGTTGCACATTTAACATGTTGATAGAGATTTGGTAGAACTGATTTAAGTTTCCCTGCATTAAAGTCTCCGGTCACTAGGAGCGCCGCCTCTGGGTGAGTGGTTTCCTGTTTGCTTATTTCCTTATACAGCTGACTGAGTGCGGTCTTAGTGCCGGCATCTGTCTGTGGTGGTAAATAAACAGCCACGAAAAGTATAGCTGAGAACTCTCTAGGCAAGTAGTGTGCCCTGCAATTTATCACAATATACTCTACTTCAGACGAGCAAAATCTAGAGACTTCCTTAGACTTCATGCACCCGCTGTTGTTTACAAATATGCACAGACCATCCCCCCTCGTCTTACCGGAGTGTGCTGTTCTATCCTGCCGGTGCAGCGTGTATCCCGCTAGCTGAATATCCATGTCGTCATTCAGCCACGATTCCGTGAAGCATAGGATAGTACAGTTTTTGATGTCCCGTTGGTAGGATATTCGTGATCGTACCTCGTCTAGTTTATTGTCCAATAATTGCACGTTGGCGAGTAATGTTGACGGTAACGACAGCTTTCCTAGTTGCCTTCTGCGGGTCCGGACGAGGCATCCGGCTCTTCGTCCTCTGCGTCGCTTCCTTTTGCGAATAATTGGGATGTCTGCCCTGTGGGGTGTTTGGAGAATATCGTGTGAGTCCTGCTTGTTGCTGTTGAAGAAATCTTCGTCTAATCCGAGTTGAGTGATTGCTGTCCTGATATCCAGAAGCTCTTTTCTTCCGTAAGATACAGTTGCAGAAACATTATGTACAAAATAATTTACAAATATCGCGAAAAAAAACACATAATAGCACAATTGGTTAGGAGACCGTAAAACGGCGGCCATCTCCTCCGATGCCATTTTCCATCAATCCATCAATCTAGTGTCAGAGGAGAGACTCAGACTGAAAACGCCTCCATTAATTGTTTAGACTACCGATAGACCACATTTTAGACTACCGATAGATCAGCGTTCAAACTCCCCCTGGTGATAGTGTGGTGCAATGACCAAATACCACCATCTACCACTAACGGTTGTGGCATAAGCTCGTAACTTTTAAAGGAAGAACCACTGTATGTGTATTCTGTGTTATTATTTAGTTGGTTAGTAAATAAATAATTAAATACATTTGTTTAGAACTAAATAACCAGAAAGGCTGGAGTTCTTGCGGATTCAAGAGGTCTACAACACTCAGAATGAGACTGATATGAGGTAATGATTAATAAGTGACTGTTATTGATGTAAGAGATATCTATATGTCTTTAGAGTTTAATTCAGGATATGGTAACTCATTAAACAACTTATCCTGTGGTGCCCCAAATTCGTAATGAGTTAATTGCTACATGATTAATTTAATTAAGTAACAGTTAAACATAGTTAGTTGATTCGATAAATAACAGTCATCACATTAATGATAGTCACGTCACGACAACTGATTGGCTCAAACGCATTTAGAAGGAAAGAAATTCCACAAATTAACTTTTAACCTTCTAGGACACACGTTCCGCTAGCAGAACACCCCCACAACATTCCGCTGAAAAGGCAGCGCGGGAAATTCAAAAATATTTTTTTTAAATATGTAACTTTCACACATTAAGTCCAATACAGCAAATGAAAGATAGACATCTTGTTAATCTACCCATCATATCCGATTTCAAAAATGCTTTACAGCGAAAACACAACATATGACTATGTTAGATCACCGCCAAGTCCAAAAAACATACAGCCATTTTCCAGCCAAAGATAGGAGTCACAAAAAGCAGAAAGAGATAAAATTAATCACTAACCTTTGATGATCTTCATCAGATGACACTCATAGGACATCATGTTACACAATACATGTATGTTTTGGTCGATAATGTGCATATTTATATCCAAAAATCTCAGTTTACATCGGTGCCATGTTCAGAAATGCCTCCAAAATATCCGGAGAAATTGCAGAGAGCCACATCAAATAACGGGAAATACTCATCATAAACTTTGATGAAAGATACATGTTTTACATAGAATTAAAGATACACTTGTTCTTAATGCAACCGCTGTGTCAGATTTCAAAAACACTTTACGGGAAAAAGCACACCATGCAATAATCTGAGACGGCGCTCAGATATAACAACATTTCTCCGCCATGTTGGAGTCAACAGATATACGAAATTACATCATAAATATTCCCTTACCCTTGATGATCTTCATCAGAATGCACTCCCAGGAATCCTAGTTCCACAATAGATTGTTGTTTTGTTCGATAATGTCCGGTATTTATGTCCAAGTAGCTACTTTTGCTAGCACGTTTAGTAAACATATCCAAACGCTCGCTCAGGTCCAGGCGAACTCGGACTAAAACTTCAAAAAGTTATATTACAGGTCGAATAAACTGGTCAAACTAAGTGGAGAATCAATCTTTAGGATGTTGTTATCATATAAATCCAATAACGCCCCAACCGGAGAATTCCTTTGTGTCTGTAGAAGTAATGGAACGCAACGCGATATCATGTGGAATGCGCATGACCAGGAACTGGCAATCTGCCAGACCACTGACTCATTCCCCTCTCATCCGGCCCCACATCACAGTATAAGCTTCATTCAACGTTCTACAGACTGTTGACATCTAGTGGAAGGCGTAGAAAGTGCAAACAGATCCATATCTTACTGGGATTTGAACAGGCGATGAGTTGAATATCGACCAGCCTCAGAATTTCCACTTCCTGTTTGGAAGTTTGCCTGCCATATGAGTTCTGTTATACTTACAGACATAATTCAAACAGTTTTAGAAACTTCAGAGTGTTTTCTATCCAATAGTAATACTAATTTGCATATATTAGCATCTGGGACAGAGTAGGAAGCAGTTCAATTTGGGCACGCTATTCATCCAAAGTGAAAATGCGGCCCCCTATCCCTAAAAAGTTAACAAGGCACACTTGCTAATTGAAATGCATTCCAGGTGACCACCTCATGAAGCTGGTTGAGAGAATGCCAAGAGTGTGCAAAGCTGTCATCAAGGCAAACAGTAGCTACTTTGAAGAATCTCAAATATAAAGTATGTATTGATTTGTTTAACACTTTTTTGGTTACTAAATGATTCCATATGTGTTATTTCATAGTTTTGATGTTTTCACTATTATTCTACAATGTAGGAAATATAACAATAAAAAAAACTTGAATGAGTAGGTGTGTACAAACTTTTTACTGGTACTGTATACAGTAGCTGAGGGATCTCAAATGTCTGCCTTTCCTCCCTCCTCTTGTCCTATGAGATGACATGGATAGAAAACAGCAGAAGCTCGGAAATATCCAATCAGGCTCCAGTCCTACTTACCGAATTTTAAAACATAAATTATAGACATGAGGCCTGTCAAAGTTTTCACCCACACTATATTTTGATCCGTTATTAAATGTGTAAACAGATTCTTATTTCTGGAATCATCTGTCAGCCCTGATAGGTCCTTGCGGCATCGTGATCATCTAAGCAGTGAAATTACAACCCATCACGACGCACATTTAGGCACCTCGCGCCGGGGAACAAAACCTCTTAATTAGATTGAACAGAAATAAACATCCCTGTTTAGGCTGAGAGAGATGCTGCTGCTGATGTGTGTGTTTGTGTGTGCGTGCGTGTGTGTGTGTGTGTTTGTTTGTGTGGTTCAAGCAGCCTTGCTATTTCCCACTCTCCCTACCAGGAAGAATAGCACATGATTCCCTACACATAACACCTCTAAGACACACTTACGAACATCCACTTATCACTTACGTACATCAAACTATAGACAAAGGAGGTAAGGTGTCAAAATTGTATTGCATTGTTGGGCGGGGGTTGTTCAATATGACCTGGCAAAAACGTGAATGACAACAATACCAGAAACACATCAGTTTGAACAAAGATGCTACAGCTAGATAGCATGTGGCACACAACACATTTACATTGTTTACAAACTCCCTATTCAGCCATTTGAATTAACAGACCGTAGCACAATCTAGATAGCTTGTGACATACGGCACTTGCATGTAGTTTTGACACTTCCTATTCCCAATCCCCTGTTCACTTCCCAGCCCTTAGCCTCTTCCCTCTCAGGATCTCTAAGACAGGCGCATGAGGATTCTTACGCAAAGTGTTACTTGGAACTTGAGGATGAGGCTGTGTTCGAGAGCTGTCTCTGGAGACCATTTGGAAATGTTCTCTGCTGCCTCTCTGTCGTGAGGAGGCTGACGGGGAGGGAGGGAGACAAAGCAAGAGCTACAGAGAGGGGGGGGGGGGGGGGGCAGAGAGGGATAGGTCGAAAAATAGAAAAGCCAGAGGAAGAGAAGAGCCAGAAAGAGGGCGAGAGAGAGAGGGCGAGAGAGAGCCAGAGGGGCTCTGCATGTAAGATAGGGTGTGTGCTGATGAAAAGCATACGGGCAGGCAGAGACAAGCAGACAGACGCCGCAACAGGCGTCATACATCCTAATTAGCCATATGGAACAGTATACCAAGAGCCGTCATACATACGCCATGGTGGAGCGGAGTAGCTAACGTCAGACCCAAGTTCATAAAACAAACAAGATTTACAATGTTTTGTGATGACATATTAAGTTAGGCAACACTTAGAGTGGTGATATGCAGCATTCAATAAAGTGAAGTGTTACGTCAATTCACGGTATTGTGCTGCGATATGGATGAGGGACGCGTAATATCAAGAGCCGTCACACATACAAGACACAAGTTATATAAAAAAATCCAAAGTTTTGCTTTGACACAATAAGTTATGTTAACTCTAACGCACACACACACCCACAATCAGAGATTGTGGTCTAGATTGTCCCTTTTGATCATCTAAAGTGCTTATTATCAGCTTTTATGAAACAGTCTGTTAACTCTGATACAGACAGATATCAAATCAAACTTTTTGTCACATGCGCCGAATAAAACAAGTGTAGACCTTACAGTGAAATGCTTACTTACAAGCCCTTAACCAACAGTGCAGTTCAAGAAGACTTAAGAAAATGTTTACCAGATAAACTAAAGTAAAAATTTTTTTAAAAGTAACACAATAACAAGGCTATTTAAAAAATATATATATATTTAGGCAAGTCAGTTAAAAACAAATGGAAGGAGAGTCGGCAGTAAATCTGAAGAAATGCCCAATACCTACAGTATTTCTAGACACTGTGTGACTCATCTTTTCAAGTAAGTCATCAAACACACACATATATCCAGACACACACATATCCACACACACACACAGGTTCAGAAGCTGTCGGAGGCACCTGCTAGCCTGTCTGTCTATCTCACTGAGAAGAAGAAAGCTGCATATGAGATTAACTATCACTGCACATTGAGCCGTGTACAGCAGCTGAGCCCAGTCATCCCACAGGGACTGTAAAGCACACACTCCTCCTCTTCTTGCTCTCTTCTCTTCCTCTCCTCTCTCTTTCCCTCTGTCAACGGGATGACCTAAAACAGAAAGTGGCAAGTCCTGCTGTTACTCTTAGTTTTATTAAAGACAAACCTTTTTTGAAGTGTCAAGGTGTCAAAGCTTTGTGCTGTGAACTAAGTTAATTTACATCCTACTTCCTGAGTAAAAAAAGAGAGAGTTTTTCGTGTTATTTTTCTCCTGGGACGGAGGGCTGGAGTGATGGAGGATTGGAGGGAAGGAGGGATGATTGAAGGACGAATGGAGCGATGGATGGAAGTCATTAGAGGGATGGAGGAATTTAGCAGCAACACCTGAAGCAATCAGTTCGGTCCTTCGGGACGTCAGACCCAAACCCCCAAAATGATTAATGAGCAATACACAGTGTACACCGTGCCACATGTGAAGAGAGCAGAGCAATGCAGAGGTCAGCCAGAACAACTTTGATTTCTGTTTGCTAGCCCAACAGTAAGGTTATGTGAACTGGCCTGAGACAAACATTTTCCAACATAGAAAAAACCACAATGGACAACAAAGGGCATGGGTTTGGGTTGCGTTGTGGGTTTGCTAATTAGATGGTTTGTTGTTGTTAACGTTGCTGAATCAGATAGAGGAAAGCAAAGCTCCGGGGGTTGAAATTAAAAGGAGAGGGAGGATGCATCCTAAATGGCACACTGTTCCATATGTGACCCGATTCAGAAAACTAGGCGTATGTCGCAAGTCACGACTTCACAGGAGAGCTGCTTGAACGTACATTTTTTTTTTAAATCAATATGCTTTTTTTTTGCAGAAATGCCTTCTCGAACATGTGAACTTTCATGAGCCTTAATATCAAAACGTGTATGCCATCTGTAAATATGAATACAATTGTTAAATTACGAGCCTAGTTGAATTAGCCACAGAAAAAGTGAGCAACCTTCCCGCTAGCCATGATTGGCTGAGATAATGAGTGGGCTGGACATGGCGAGAGATGAGTTTGGATTGGTCTACCATATAGCACGTGACTGTCTATTGGAGCTGGTCAGTATGTTTAGGTAATCGTGTCGAACTCGGCTCAAAAAAAAAAAAAGTAGAGTGTAGTAAAACTGCATAAACCTAATGTCAAGTTAAAAAGTGTACTGTTAGCTAACGTTAGCTGGCTGGCTCGCAAACTAACGTTATATGTATGCTCTCCACTTTCTGGATGACCGAATTTTAAAATCAGTGGAATTCGAGTATGATAGCTAAGGAGATAGCTAAAAAAACACCAGTCTGGATTACATCGTCAAACTAAGGCAACCATGCATGGTATCACACAGGAGATGCATCCAACCATGATGTATACTGGTAAGATTTTCAGATATTACACGTTTCTAATTTTGACAGAAAGTGGTTTCATTTCAAGTGTACTGTTAGCTAGCTAACGTTGGCTGGCTGGGTCACTAGCTAACATTATGTGTATGATCTTATTCTTCGTATCTCAGACACATTTGCTTGACTAGTTATAGCCATAGAACCTGGTTGGTTAGCTACCTGCAGATTCATGCAGGGTAGTAACGTCATGAGTTGTGATTATGGTCCATTGTTTAAGTAGCTAGCTAATTTTGACAAAGTATTTTAATTTCAAGTTAAAGTGTACTGTTAGCTAGCTAGCTAACGTTAGCTGGCTAATTAACGTTATGTCATGTGTTGGGATTCATTGTTTACCTAGCTAGCTATCTAGCTACATTTCTTAACAAAAGACTCTCGTCTTAGTGTGCCAAAGCGCAGAAAAACTGATGCATTTTTGAAAGCTCAACACACGTTGAATATGTCAGTAAACGTCGGCAACAAAGCGTAATTAAATTGTTGCCAGCAGCACAGTTACAGTCACCAACGCTCTGGATAACATGAAAAAAGCCTAACCAGCTCTGCTAGGGCAAGTAAAATGGTCAGAGTGTTCTCTCATTATGTGTCTGGAAGTAAACTCAGCAAAAAAAGAAACATCCTCTCACTGTCAACTGCATTTATTTTCAGCAAGCTTAACATATGTAAATATTTGTATGAACATAAAAAGATTCAACAACTGAGACATGAACTGAACAAGTTCCACAGACATGTGACTAACAGAAATTGAATCATGTGTCCCTGAACAAAGGGAGGGTCAAAATTAAAAGTATCTGGTGTGGCCACCAGCTGCATTAAGTACTGCAGTGCATCTCGTCCTCATGGACTGCACCAGATTTGCCAGTTCTTGCTGTGAGATGTTACCCCACTCTTCCACCAAGGCACCTGCAAGTTCCCAGACATTTCTGGGGGGAATGGCCCTAGCCCTCACCCTCCAATCCAACAGGTCCCAGACGTGCTCAATGGGATTGAGATCCGCGCTCTTCGCTAGCCATGACAGAACACTGACATTCCTGTCTTGCAGGAAATCACGCACAGAACAAGCAGTATGGCTGGTGGCATTGTCATGCTGGAGGGTCATGTCAGGATGAGCCTGCAGGAAAGGTACCACATGAGGGAGGAGGAAGTCTTCACAGTAACGCACAGCGTTGAGATTGCCTGCAATGACAACAAGCTCAGTCTGATGATGCCGTGACACATCGCCCCAGACCATGACAGACCCTCGACCTCCAAATCGATCCCGCTCCAGAGTACAGGCCTCGGTGTAACGCTCATTCCTTCGACGATAAACGCGAATCCGACCATCACCCCTGGTGAGACAAAACAGCGACTCGTCAGTGAAGAGCACCTTTTGCCAGTCCTGTCTGGTCCAGCGACGGTGGGTTTGTGGCCATATGATGCCGATGATGGCCGATGATGGTGAGGACCTGTCTAACAACAGGGCTACAAGCCCTCAGTCTAGCCTCAGCCTACTGCGGACAGTCTGAGCACTGATGGAGGGATTGTGCGTTCCTGGTGTAACTCGGGCAGTTGTTGTTGCCATCCTGTACCTGTCCCGCAGGTGTGATGTTCGGATGTACCGATCCTGTGCAGGTGTTATTACACGTGGTCTGCCACTGCGAGGACGATCAGCTGTCCGTCCTGTCTCCCTGTAGCGCTGTTTTAGGCGTCTCACAGTACGGACATTGCAATTTCTTGCCCTGACCACATCTGCAGTCCTCATGCCTAAGGCACGTTCACACAGATGAGCAGGGACCCTGGGCATCTTTCTTTTGGTGTTTTTCAGAGTCAGTATATAGGCCTCTTTAGTGTCCTAAGTTTTCATAACTGTGACCTTAATTTCCTACCGTCTGTGAGCTGTTAGTGTCTTCACGCACCTGTGGAATGGTCGTTTTCATTAATTGTTTATGATTCATTGAACAAGCATGGGAAACAGTGTTTAAACCATTTACAATGAAGATCTGTGAAGTTATTTGGATTTTTACGAATTATCTTTGAAAGACAGGGTCCTGACAGAGGGACGTTTCTTTTTTTGCTGATTTTAGCTAGCCAAAGTTAGCCAGTTAGCTTGGGTGCTTGACTGTAGTTGTGAGGTCAGAGATTTCGGAACAACCCTACTTATTGGCCAGAGCGTCCAGTGTGTGCTCTGAACGCGAAACCACAGAGCGATAGGGCGAGTAATGTTCAGTGAGTTGTTCTCTCTCTCTTAGATGCCTGGACATAGCTGGCAAGTTAGTACAGAACGGTTGTATCAACCCTTAAAGAGATGGTTGGGGCTGAGGGTGTGAGCGTGTGAACAATGCTGAATGGGTGTAGACAAAGAAGGGCTCTCTAATAGTTGTACCAAAACATTGAAAGATGGTTTTCTCAAAAGTGATTTTACAAGTTGATCAACTTTCGAAGCAGAATTACTTTCCCATTGTTTCCTCAAATGCAGTGTATGATATTCCATTTTTTATCTCTGAGTCTCTACTTTTATCCCATGTAAAACACAGAAATTAAGACCGAATCTAGGTGGTGAATCACATATACAGTTTTGGGGAGAGTGGGGCAAGTTGAGCAATTCTTTTCCATTCAGCGTCACTACGTCAAAGGACATATAGTATTCTTTCTAACAAAGAAATCTACATATATTTCAGGGTGTTGTGTATCCCTGGAAATAATCAGAATTCATGTAAACATTATAGTTTTGAAAACATAGCTTCTCCAAAAAAAGTGGTGTCTTAGCACCAGTTGAGCATAGGGACAGGGTAAGTTTAGCCACCTGGGGTAAGTGGGTGATGGTGTCCTATGACAGTGGACGATGGTGCTGGTGGGTCAAAGTTGAATTCATGGAATGGGAGTTTGGTATATTGTATATCTTAAATGTATGCCGAACCTTCAAATATAGACTTCTATGTTCAATATCACTTACCCTTCCATTTCTTGACCAGTAGTCTGGGACAGGGGTGTTGTTTCGATATGCCAATTCATAGGCAAGTTCTCTGCATTTGAGGCTACAAAGCCATGAAAAATAGGGGTAGGTTGTAGAGAATCAAAGGACAATGAATGTAATAGGAAACTTTAGGTGTTGACTTAATGCCGGTAGCAACCACTACAGAATGTTTGGTCAGAAAAAGGATGAGGTTTTGTCCAGGTTTTAATGGAAGAAGATATCCACATCTTTATTTTATTTAACCAGCGAGTTAAGAACAAAGTCTTATTTACAATGATGGCCTAGAAACAATGGGTTAACTGCCTTGTTCAGGGGCAGAACAACAGATTTTTCATCTTGTTAGCTCAGGGATTTGATCCACCAACCTTTCGGTTACTGGCCCAACGCTCTAACCACTAGGCTACATCTGACCACTCATGGATTAGATAACTGAGAATTATGTCTTGTGAAAACTGACATTAACTATCGTTCTAAAAAGAGGATAAATACATCTTAGGCTATAGCATCTTAGGCTATAGTCATTAATATTAATGACTGTATAAGCTAGCACAGGTAAGTATATAACAGCAAGGGCTATACACTACAGCAGGCATAAGGCCTAGTCACATGACACTAGACTTCACAGCCTAGCAGATTTGTACACATGAAATTCAGGCAAATGCGCTCAAATAAACATAACCGACAAGTATACATAATATAAATACAATGAGCATGAGTGATAAATATACAATGGAAAATAGCATAGCACCGTAAAATGAGCAATGCTAATAAACGGCTAATCGCTAACAGTCATGCTAAATGCTCATGCATTAAAATGCTAACGGTATCGCTAACACTAGTGGGAGAGCGAACTAGCTATCAAGCTTAACACACAATATAATTATACACGATAGACCACACATCTTAGCTCCACATAGTGTGACACAGATCTCAAGGCACTTACGTTTAGATGCACGCACAATTAAACATCAGACAGACGGGGATTCAGTCGATGGGAGGACAAGTTCAGCAGGAGGAAAAACTGTGGTAGTGATCATCAGGATGGGGGATTCCTATTTTTGAGGAATTGTGTGCTGGGGTCATACACTAACTGAAACTAAAGTCCCGGGAATCAAGGCCACTGATAGGCTGAACTAGATGTGGTAATAAGTAATTGGCATGACCTTGACCAATAAGATACTAACAAAAGTGGGGGTCCTCTGAATGGGAGGTTAAGCTGCCCGACTAGAACTAACCAGAAGGGATGGCTAGAATCAGCTGACTAAAGCTGGAATTTTCTACAAAGCCCATAAAACTGGTCGGGAGATTCTTGATATGTTACTGACAGGCATGCGCCCATAAAGAAACAGATTGTTATTAAAACTGCCAAATCCCAATGAATAGATGATGAATGGAAAAACGGTATGGCTGTGAGGGATGAGGCTAAAGGGAATGGCAAATAAGTCTGGCAACATCAGATTGGCACACATACAGTAAATTGATAAATCACTTTCGCTAAACAAGGCAAAAAGAAGAAGCTGTACTATACATCTCTGTTCCAAGATGGCGTAGCAGTTGGACGTGTGTTTTGTCTTGTCCCGTCCTGTCCTGTCTCATGTAAATATAGTTTTTCCTTGTTTTTCCCCGTATATACCTCGTATATATTTTAATATCACTTTCCATCTACGGACTGAATATACTCTTCTGCAACCTGCCTCACCCAATGTGGTACATTTACATTTACATTACATTTAAGTCATTTAGCAGACGCTCTTATCCAGAGCGACTTACAAATTGGTGCATTCACCTTATGATATCCAGTGGAACAACCACTTTACAATAGTGCATCTAACTCTTTTAAGGGGGGGGGGGGGGTTAGAAGGATTACTTTATCCTATCCTAGGTATTCCTTAAAGAGGTGGGGTTTCAGGTGTCTCCGGAAGGTGGTGATTGACTCCGCTGACCTGGCGTCGTGAGGGAGTTTGTTCCACCATTGGGGTGCCAGAGCAGCGAACAGTTTTGACTGGGCTGAGCGGGAACTGTACTTCCTCAGAGGTAGGGAGGCGAGCAGGCCAGAGGTGGATGAACGCAGTGCCCTTGTTTGGGTGTAGGGCCTGATCAGAGCCTGAAGGTACGGAGGTGCCGTTCCCCTCACAGCTCCGTAGGCAAGCACCATGGTCTTGTAGCGGATGCGAGCTTCAACTGGAAGCCAGTGGAGAGAGCGGAGGAGCGGGGTGACGTGAGAGAACTTGGGAAAGTTGAACACCAGACGGGCTGCGGCGTTCTGGATGAGTTGTAGGGGTTTAATGGCACAGGCAGGGAGCCCAGCCAACAGCGAGTTGCAGTAATCCAGACGGGAGATGACAAGTGCCTGGATTAGGACCTGCGCCGCTTCCTGCGTGAGGCAGGGTCGTACTCTGCGAATGTTGTAGAGCATGAACCTACAGGAACGGGTCACCGCCTTGATGTTAGTTGAGAACGACAGGGTGTTGTCCAGGATCACGCCAAGGTTCTTAGCACTCTGGGAGGAGGACACAATGGAGTTGTCAACCGTGATGGCGAGATCATGGAACGGGCAGTCCTTCCCCGGGAGGAAGAGCAGCTCCGTCTTGCCGAGGTTCAGCTTGAGGTGGTGATCCGTCATCCACACTGATATGTCTGCCAGACATGCAGAGATGCGATTCACCACCTGGTTATCAGAGGGGGGAAAGGAGAAGATTAATTGTGTGTCGTCTGCATAGCAATGATAGGAGAGACCATGTGAGGATATGACAGAGCCAAGTGACTTGGTGTATAGCGAGAATAGGAGAGGGCCTAGAACAGAGCCCTGGGGGACACCAGTGGTGAGAGCACGTGGTGCGGAGACAGATTCTCGCCACGCCACCTGGTAGGAGCGACCTGTCAGGTAGGACGCAATCCAAGCGTGGGCCGCGCCGGAGATGCCCAGCTCGGAGAGGGTGGAGAGGAGGATCTGATGGTTCACAGTATCAAAGGCAGCCGATAGGTCTAGAAGGATGAGAGCAGAGGAGAGAGAGTTAGCTTTAGCAGTGCGGAGCGCCTCCGTGACACAGAGAAGAGCAGTCTCAGTTGAATGACTAGTCTTGAAACCTGACTGATTTGGATCAAGAAGGTCATTCTGAGAGAGATAGCAGGAGAGCTGGCCAAGGATGGCACGTTCAAGAGTTTTGGAGAGAAAAGAAAGAAGGGATACTGGTCTGTAGTTGTTGACATCGGAGGGATCGAGTGTAGGTTTTTTCAGAAGGGGTGCAACTCTCGCTCTCTTGAAGACGGAAGGGACGTAGCCAGCGGTCAAGGATGAGTTGATGAGCGAGGTGAGGTAAGGGAGAAGGTCTCCGGAAATGGTCTGGAGAAGAGAGGAGGGGATAGGGTCAAGCGGGCAGGTTGTTGGGCGGCCGGCCGTCACAAGACGCGAGATTTCATTTTTTCAAAAGCCTTACGTACGGATCTGCTATTTTTTATACTTAAGAACCGGAACCCCCATCAAAAGCTAGCACGCTAACTGGCTACTAGCTAGCAGTCAGTTAGCCATTGATAGGCCCATCTGCCAAGCCCATCTCCCGGCTAGCCGAAGAGGCCCATTAGCCACTCCTTGGGCTACATTACCTATTTTGCCAATTGGACCGGACTACCGACGTAATTCTGCCCGAGGGGGATTTTTCAACTGGCGCCTTAACTATCGTTCTAAAAAGAAATAGGAAAAATACACCTCCGTCGCGATGTCCCCTGAATGCCCACCCGCTAGCCTGCTAGCCGCGGCCCACTAGCTTAAGAGGCCCATCGAACAAATTCTTTGGCCCCTATACCTATTTTGCCAATTGGCCTGGTTTACCACATGGAGCCCTGCTGATCCGTCCTCTGAACCGGAACCCCCAACAGAAGCTAGCCAGCTAACTAGCTACTAGCTAGTAGTCAGCTAGCCACTGCTTGCGGTCATCAGCTACCTTTAGCCCGGACAACTCTCTCTGCCGTCGTAACAGCACAAGGGGGCCACAACAGACTTTCTTCCGTCGTGACGTCCCTCAAAGGCCCTTCTGCTAACTTGCAGCCCCGACCCGCTAGCTGCCTGAAGCCACTCACTGGACTCCTATGATCACTTGGCTACGCATGCCTCTCCCTAACGTCAATATGCCTTGTCCATTGCTGTTTTGGTTAGTAATTATTGCCTTATTTCACTGTAGAGCCTCTAGCCCTGCTCAATACGCCTTAGTTAACACTTTAGTTCCACCTCCCACACATGCGGTGACATCCCCTGGTTTAAATGACATTTCTAGAGACAATATCTCTTTCATCATCACTCTATGCACAGGTGTACCCCCACTGTATTCACATCCTACCATACCCTTGACTGTATATTATGCCTTGAATCTATTCTACCGTGCCAAGAAATCTGCTCCTTTTACTCTCTGTTCTGAATGTACTAGACGACGAGCTCTTTTAGCTGCCTTTTAGCAGCATCACTACTCTGGACGGTTCTGACTTAGAATATGTGGACAACTACACATACCTAGGTGTCTGGTTAGACTGTATATTCTCCTTCCAGACTCATATTAAGCATCTCCAATCCAAAATTAAATCTATAATCGGCTTCCTATTTCGCAACAAAGCATCCTTCACTCATGCTGCCAAACATACCCTCGTAAAACTGACCATCCTACCGATCCTTGACTTCGGCGATGTAATTTACAAAATAGCCTCCAACACTCTACTCAGCAAATTGGATGCAGTCTATCACAGTGCCATCCGTTTTTTTCACCAAAGCCCCATATACTACCCACCACTGCGACCTGTATGCTCTCGTTGGCTGGCCCTCGCTTCATATCTGTCGCCAAACCCACTGGCTCCAGATCATCTATAAGTCGTTGCTAGGTAAAGCCCCGCCTTAACTCAGCTCACTGGTCACCATAGCAGCACCCATCCGCAGCACGCGCTCCAGCAGGTATATTTCACTGGTCACCCCCAAAGCCAATTCCTCCTTTGGCTGCCTTTCCTTCCAGTTCTTTGCTGCCAATGACTGGAACGAACTGCAAAAATCACTGAAGCTGGAGACTCATATCTCCCTCACTAGCTTTAAGCACCAGCTGTCAGAGCATCTCACAGATCACTGCACCTGTACATAGCCAATCTGTAAATAGCCCATTCAACTACCTCATCACCATATTGTTATTTATTTGATTTATTTTGCTCCTTTGCACCCCAGTATCTCTACTTGCACACTCATCTTCTGCACATCTGTCACCCCAGTGTTTAATTTGCCATACTGTAATAATTTTGTCACTATGGCCTATTTATTGCCTCACCCCCCTTATCCTAACTCATTTGCACACACTGTATATAGACTTTCTCTATTGTATTATTGACTGTACGTTTGTTTATTCCATGTGTAACTCTGTGTTGTTGTTTGTGTCGCACTGCTTTGCTTTATCTTGGCCAGGTCGCAGTTGTAAATGAGAACTTGTTCTCAACTAGCCTACCTGGTTAAATAAAGGTGAAATAAAAATAATACAAAATAAATGAAACAAAGATAAGTGATATAAAGAATGATAGTAAAAAGTACATTAAATGTAATTCTAGACAGAAAAGCTAACTTAACTCCAACCTTCATTGAGGCTGATGGCTCATTCATAACAAAAACCGTTGATATTGCCAACCCCTTGTTTTTTTGGACAAGATTAGTAAATTTAGGCATGACATGCAAACAACAAATGCTGAGCCTTCATATTCATGGTTAATGGACCAAATAATGAAAGACAAGCACTGTAGCTTTGAATTCGGCAAAGTTAGTGTGGAAGAGGTGAATAAATTATTGCTATCTATAAATAAGGACAAACCACCTGGTTTATTGAAGTTGGTAGCGGGAATACTGTATTTTGTGACTCCAATTCGCCACATCTTCAATCTAAGCCTAAAAGACAGTGTGCCCTCAGGCCTGGAGGGAAGCAAAGTTCATTCCGCTGCCCCAAAATAGCAAAGCACCCTTTAATGGTTCAAACAGCAGACCGATCAGCCTGTTACTGTTCGACCAGATACAATTTTATTTCACAGAAAACAAATTAACAACAGACTTTCCGTATGCTCATAGGAAAGGGCACTCAACATGCTCGGCACTGACACAAATGACTGAAGATTGGCTGAAAGAAATTGACTACAATACGATCGTGGGAGCTGTTTTGTTAGACTTCAGTGCAGCCTTTGATATCGTTGATCATATCGAATTGCTGAAAAATGAGGTGTTATGTATTAACATCCTCTGCCTTATCATGGGTAGACAGTTACCTCTCCAATACAACACAGAGGGTTTTCTTTAATGGAAGACTCTCTAATGCAAATTTGGTTGAGTGTGGTATACCGCAGGACAGCCAGCTTTATTGTTTTATATGTTTACAAATGACCTTCCACTGACCTTGAATAAAGATGATTCAATGTTATACCCTTTGGCTGCAACAGTAAAATAAATAACTGAACCCCTTAACATAGAGCTCCAGTCAGTTTTAGAATGGGTAACTAGAAATAGGCTGGTGATAAATCACTCGCTCAACCCTGAACCTCATCTAGATTTAATATTGAATAATGTGGCTATTGAGCAAGTCCGGTTCTTGGTCACCTCCCTGACCAAGGCTCTTCTTCCCCGATTGCTCAGTTTGCCCGGGCGGCCAGCTCTAGAAAGAGTCTTGGTGCTTCCAAACTTCTTCCATTTAAACATATTGGAGGCTACTGTGTTCTTGGGGACCTTCAATGCTGCAGAAATTTGTTGGTACCCTTCCTTAGATCTGTGCCTTAACACAATACTGTCTCGGATCTCTGTGGACAATTACTTCGACCTCATGGCTTGGTTTTTGCTCTGACTTGCACTGTCAACTGTGGGACCTTATATAGACAGGTCTGTATCTTTTCAAATCATGTCCAATCAACTGAATTGACCACAAGTGGACTCCAATCAAGTTGTAAAAACATCTCAAGGATGATCAATTGAAACAGGATGCACCTGAGCTCAATTTCAAGTCTCATAGTAAAGGGTCTGAATACTTATGCAACTAAGGTATTTCTGTTTTTTTGTTTTAATACATTTGCAAAAATGTCTAAAAAGCTGTTTTCGCTTCTTCAATATGGGGTATATTGATGAGGATTTTTTTTAAATACATTTTAGAATAAGGCCGTAACGTAACAAAATGTGGAAAAAGTCTAGGGGTCTGAATACATTAATACATTATTTTTTGGGTTGTTTCCTTGTTTGGACACCAGGAAGTGTAGCCACTGCCTCGGCAGCAGCTAATTGGGGATCCTAATAACAAATAGCCCTGCTTGTTTTACGTTTGTACAGTCTACAGGGGGAATGATGATGTCTGATCTGTAACAATAAAAATTTGTTCATATGCATGAATTACAACACAGATGAACTAGCTACATGGATGCACTTTCATGCCAGGTTTAGGACCTCGTGTTTTAGCTTATAGAGACCCCGACTGACGTATTAAACAATCTTACAACTATCTACTCTGATTTAGATGCAAGCATCCTGAAACCTACAGTATACATGTATTCATATTTTCTAGGTGTGAGTGGGCAGTCTGGAGTGCAATTGAGATTGGGTCGTCTGTGGATCTGTTGGGGCAGTTTGTAAATTGGAGTGGGTCCAGGGTGTCTGGGATGATCCAGTTGATGTGTGCCATGACCAGCCTTTCAAGGCACTTCATTATTACAGATGTCCTACAGGGTGGCAGTCAATGTGGCAGAAAGCCTTGGAGTTTTCGGGAACAGGAATGATGGTAGTCAGCTTGAAATGTGGTGATTACAGACTGGGACAAGGAGAGGTTGAAAATGTCTGTGAAGACGTCTGCCATCTGGTCTGCACATGCCCAGACATGCCCTGGAATACTGTCTGGCCGTGCGGCCTTACGAGTGTTGACCCATTTCAAAACCATACGTCAGCCTCGGAGAGAGTGATCACCCAGTCCTCCAGATCAGCAGTGGCCCTCGTGTTGTTTTTGTCGAAGCTTGCATTAAAAGGCATTGAGTTTGTCTCGTAGAGAGGCAATGTTGTGCAGATCACAACTAGAGCTTCCTTTGTAGTCCGTGATGTACTGTAGCACCTACCACATGCATTGAGCTTTGGAGACAGTATATTATGATCCCACCCTGTTCCGTTAGGTCGTAACGGTCGGACTTCTCGTACGGTCGGACTTCTCGTACGCGTTTGTGTCCTCAGACAGAGCCTCGCGGTTGGCTGGGATAGCCCTGTGAGCGACGTGTGTGTGTGCGTGTATGTGTGTGTGTGTCAGTGTATGATTGGAATCCATGGAACATTCAAACATCTCTCTCGCCTATGGCTGTTTTATCTTTAAACGCTGGGATGCTGGGCGAGTGAGAAAGCAAGCTAAATATGAGCCATTTCATCTAAGTGCAGACACACTCCAAAACCCAATCCCCTCCCATATCCACCAAGTCTGGCCTGGAGAGTGATGTGGGGCTTGGAGTGATGGGGTATATTGGGTCGGAGAAAAGTTTAATCATAGAAGGACAGAGGGTGCACCCGTCCTCTGAAATAACCCATCAAATCATGTATTAGGGCACAGATTTATAAAACGGATCTTTCATTTAGATTTGCCTGGCCAGACATCATAGCCAGCCATGCTGCGATGCTCGTGTTGTTTTGTATATTTCAAGCTTTATCGATCGGACCCGCTTCTCATAGATATGGGGCCCTGACAATCATAGAGCAGCTGTCTAAAAGGGTTAGACAATATCGGTCCGTTCATTTCGACACGGCTAACAAGTCATTAATGAACCGGGTAGAAATAGCCACCCGTTTTCTTTCATTACCGTGACCTTTCGGAATTTGAGTTGATTATTTGTGTGGTGTGCTTTTTCATGGTGCCCTCATGTTTCTAAGTCATCTTTCTTCCGGCTCCGGATCAGACAGATGCGCCACCAGACAAGACTTTTGTAAAAGTCACAAAATGCCACTGCTGATCTTATCATTTCACAGTTGCAAACACAAGTCAACTTCATAAAAAATATATCACGTTGGGGTCGCCAAAACCGAGTTCACAATTCTGTATACTGACAGTCACAAATGATGAAAGTGTGTCTGGTGGATTCTAATCTTTAAAAAGCATTTGGGTACTCTGATACTAATCCAGAGTGTTAAAAGAAAGGGAAGGGGGAAAGGGAAGAAAATAGAGAGGGGGCGATTAGGGATGAGGAGTTGGACGGAGATCAGTCACTCCTCTCGCTCTCCTCATTTCCTCCCAACAGTTGTTTCTTTATCCCTCCCTCCCTCACTCTGTCTTAAACATCCTCTCAGATAAAACCACAGACAGACTAGATGGACCCTTCTCAGGCTTCGTCCCAAATGGCACCGAAATTCCCTATATATTGCACAACTTTCACTAGGCCTATGGGCCCTGGTCAAAAGTAGTGCACTGTGTATGGAATAGGATACCATTTAGGGTACCATCCTCAGACTGCTCCAGAGAAATCCCTCTGCCTTCACAACCCTCAAACTAGGCTGGTTTCCAATGCTTGCTTGCTCTTCTTCTCCTTCTCTCTTTCTCTCTCTCTCTCTCTCTCGCTCTCTCTCTCTCTCTCTTGCCCTCTCTCAACATATTTCACTTGATCCGACCAGGACTAGATGCTGACTGCTTCTGAAAACAGACACATTATATACGTCTCACGTTCACTACCTCAATCTCTCTCTATCTCTGTCCTTCTCTGACTCTCTCGGTTTCATCTCTCTCTCTTTCTCCCTCACTGCACTCATCCACCTGGACAAAAGGAATACAAATGTAAGAATGCTGTTCATTGACTAAAGCTCAGCATTCAACGCCATAGTCCCATGCAAGCTCATCACCAAGCCCAGGACACTGGGACTGAACCCCTCCCTCTGCAACTGGATCCTGGACTTCCTGATGGGCCGCCCCCAGGCAGTGAGGGTAGGCAACAACACATCTGCCATGATGACCATTTACACAGGGCCCCTCAGGGGTGTGTGCTCACTCCCCTCCTGTAGTCCCTGTTCACCCATGACTGCGTGCCCGTGCTCGACTCCAACACCATCATCAAGTTAACTGACGACATGACGGTGGTAGGACTGATCACTCACGACGATGAGGCAGCCTATAGGGAGGAGGTCAAAGACCTGGCAGTGTGGTGCCAGGACAATGTCAGCAAGACAAAGGAGCTGATCATGGACTACAGGTGACAGAGGGGCGAGCACGCCCCCATCCACATTGATGGGGCTGTAGTGGAGCGGGTCGAGAGCTCCGGGTTCCTCGGTGTCCACATCACTAAGGAATTAACACGGTCCACACACGACAGCGCCTCTTAGCCCTCAGTAGGTTGAAACCATTTGGCATGGGCCCTCAGATCATCTAAAAATTCTATAGCTCCACCATTGAGAGCATCTTGACTGGCTGCATCACTGCTTGGTACGGCAACTGCAAGGCACCCGACCGCAAGGCGCTACGGAGGGTGGTGAGTACGGCCCAGTACATCACTCTGGCCGAGCTCCCTGCCATCCAAGACCTCTATAGTAGGTAGTGTCAGAGGAAGGCCCAAGAAATGTTCAAAGACTCCAGCCACCCAAGCCATAGAATGTTGCATTTTACATTTACATTTGAGTCATTTAGCAGACACTCTTATCCAATGACAGTCAGTGCATTCATCTTCAGATAGCTAAGGGCTATATAAATAGCTACCAAATATCACAGTCAAAGTAAGTACATTTTTCCTCAATAAAGTAGCTACCAGCAGAGCTATTAAGGGGCGGGGGGGGAGTGTTAGTTCTGCTACTGCGAGTGTTAGTTCTGCTACTGCATGGCAAGCAGAACAAACAGGAAATACTATCCATCAATATACAACCTGGTCATGATGCTCAATGGACATAGTTATAGATGTTAATGTGTAAATTATAAGCACTTTGTCATACATTATAATGCATTATGCGTAGCTCATAAGTTGTTACAAATGTGCTGATATTGGATTATGAAGATGGTAAATGAAATATCCAAGATTGTTTACATGTCCCTCATACTCGACAGCACAGTCGTGAGATGACGCGTCGCATAACGAATGTTGGAAGTAATTGTACAAAACTTCTGTAAGGCCTGGGTGTCGGAGTGCGTAGTCAAGCGCAGGGAAACAGCAGGTGCAATAACAACTGTTCTTTAATGAACACGGAGAAACCAGGCCACCCTACTAACACACTGGGTGTACTCCTCAAACAACCCCAGACACGGGGGAAACGAACACAGTCCAGTAACCACGAAGAACGAAACAAACACCACTCTTACTAACAAACAATCCCGCACAAAGAAACGTGCGGGCCGACTGACTAATAAGCCCAACTAATTACACCTTAATACAAAACAGGTGTAACCAATAAACACATAAGGAGGGGGAGAAAAGGATCAGTGGCAGCTAATAGGCCGGTGACGACGACCGCCGAGCGCCACCCGAACGGGAAGGAGAGCCTGCCTCGGTCGAAGTCGTGACAGTACCCCCCCTCTGACGCGCGGCTCCCGCAGCGCGCCGACACCGGCCTCGAGGTTGACCCGGAGGACGAGGTGCAGGGCGATCCGGATGGAGGCGATGAAAATCCCTCATTATAGACGGATCCAAAATGTCCCCCACCGGTACCCAGCACCTGTCCTCCGGACCGTACCCCTCCCAGTCCACGAGGTACTGCAGGCCCCTCACCCGGCGTCTCGAGTCCAGAATGGCCCGTATCGTGTACGCCGGGGACCCCTCGGTGTCTAGAGGGGGAGGAGGGACCTCCGGCACCTCACCGTCCTGCAGGGGACCAGCTACCACCGGCCTGAGGAGAGACACATGAAACGAGGGGTTAATGCGATAATAGGAAGGGAGTTGTAATCGATAACACACCTCGTTTATTCTCCTCGGGACTTTGAAGGGCCCTACACACTGCGGACCCAGCTTCCGGCAGGGCAAGCGGAGGGGCAGGTTTCGGGTCGAGAGCCAGACCCTGTCCCCCGGTACAAACACGGGGGCCTCACTGCGGTGGCGGTCAGTGCTCCTCTTCTGCCGTCCACTAGCTTGTTGGAGAGATTCCTGGACGGCCCTCCATGTCTCCTTGGAACGCTGCACCCATTCCTCCACCGCAGGAGCCTCGGTCTGGCTCGGATGCCATGGTGCCAGGACCGGCTGGTACCCCAATACACACTGAAAGAGGGACACGTTAGTAGAGGAGTGGCGTAGTGAGTTCTGGGCCATTTCGGCCCAGGGAATGTATCTCGCCCACTCCCCTGGCCGGTCCTGGCAATACGACCGCAGAAACCTACCCACCTCCTGGTTCATTCTCTCCACCTGCCCATTACTCTCAGGGTGATAACCGGAGGTCAGGCTGACCGAGACCCCCAAACGCTCCATGAACGCCCTCCATACTCGGGACGTGAATTGGGGGCCCCGATCAGAAACGATGTCCTCCGGCACCCCGTAGTGCCGGAAGACGTGGGTGAATAATGCCTCCGCAGTCTGTAGGGCTGTAGGAATACCGGGCAACGGGAGGAGACGACAGGACTTCGAGAACCGATCCACAATCACCAGTACCGTAGTGTTCCCCTGAGACGGGGGAAGATCAGTCAGAAAATCTATGGACAGGTGCGACCAAGGCCGTTGTGGAACGGGAAGGGGTTGTAACTTCCCTCTAGGAAGGTGCCTAGGAGCCTTACTCTGGGCGCATACCGAACAGGAGGAAACATGAACCCTAACGTCTCTCGCCAAGGTAGGCCACCAATACCTCCCCCGAAGGCTCCCCACTGTCCTCTTCACCCCAGGGTGACCCGAGGAGGGTAGAACGTGAGCCCACCGAATCAATTTGTTCCGAACACCAAGCGGCACGTATCTCCGACCCACCGGACACTGAGGAGGAGCGTGTTCCGGCCGTAACGCCCGCTCGATGTCCGAGTCCACTTCCCACACCACTGGTGCTATCAGCCTTGAGGCGGGAAGGATGGGAGTGGGTTCGGTGGGCCGATCGTCGGAGAGGACACACTTTTGAATTTCGCGCCCTGCACTTGAAGTGGCTGTTGTCATATTGTGCCCGGCTTCGGGCTTGCAGCCCAAAGAAGTTAACCTAAGAGCGAGTCCGCGATCCATAAAGTTCCCAGCTGCGCCTGAATCGACTAGCGCCCTATGCTGGGAAGAGGGAAAAAATTTAAGGAAAAAAATCAAGACAAACATGTGACTAACAGGGGGTTCTGGGTGAGTTTGGTGCTGACTCACCTGGGGTGATCGAGAAGCGTTCCGCCTGCCATCTCGACACCCAGACGGACCCCCCCAGCACCGATCGGCCGTGTGTCCTCTCCGACCACAGCTGGTGCAGGGAGAGCCTCCTCCTCCGGTACCCCTCGGCACAGCCCCTCCCAACTCCATCGGAATAGGAGCGGAGGTGCTGGACCTCAGGAGGTGCTGGAACGTACAGGACCCTCTCAGAACGCCTGCGGGCAGCCAGCAGATTGTCCGGACGGATGGACATGTCAATCAGCTCATCCAGGGAAAGAGCGGTGTCCCGACATGCTAGCTCCCTGCGGACGTCCTCCCGGAGACTACACCGGTAGTGATCAATAAGGGCCCTGTCGTTCCACCCAGATCCTGCAGCCAGGGTCCGGAACTCCAGCGCGTAATCCTGGGCGCTCCTCTTCTCCTGCCTAAGGTGGAACAGTCGTTCTCCCGCCGCTCGGCCCTCTGGAGGATGGTCAAATACGGCACGAAAACGGCGGGTGAACTCTGGGTAATGCTCCTGGGCCATTCCAGACTGCGTTGGCCCACTCCAGAGCACGACCCGTGAGGCAGGAGACGAGGACACTAACCCTCTCCGCTCCCGAGGGAGTGGGTCTTACGGTGGCAAGGTACAGTTCCAGTTGGAGTAGGAACCCCTGGCACCCCGCCGCCGATCCATCATAATCCCTCGGGAGTGTCAGACGGAGAGCGCTGGAGCCGAGGGATGGAGAGTCCTGAGCTGGAGGAGCCGAAGGTGGAGAGAGGAGACCACTCCTCTCCCATCGGTCCATTCGCTCCATCATCGAATCCATCGCTGATCCAATACGGTGGAGAACGGTGGTATGATGGAGCACCCGTTCCTCCATCGATGGGAGAGGGTTGGCCGCTGCTCCTGCTGACTCCATTTGGTTGGTGCGGGATTCTGTAAGGCCTGGGTGTCGGAGTGCGTAGTCAAGCACAGGGAAACAGCAGGTGCAATAACAACTGTTCTTTAATGAACACGGAGAAACCAGGCCACCCTACTAACACACTGGGTGTAATCCTCAAACAACCCCAGACACGGGGGAAACGAACACAGTCCAGTAACAACGAAGAACGGAACAAACACCACTCTTACTAACAAACAATCCCGCACAAAGAAACGTGCGGGCCAGCTGACTAATAAGCCCAACTAATTACACCCTAATACAAAACAGGTGTAACCAATAAACACATAAGGAGGGGGAGAAAAGGATCAGTGGCAGCTAATAGGCCGGTGACGACGACCGCCGAGCGCCACCCGAACGGGAAGGAGAGCCTGCCTCGGTCGGAGTCGTGACAACTTCACTAGACTAATTTAATTGACTAAATTGAAAGCAGCGGAACAATCAGTGGGAGAGTTGATTGAATAGTGTCTAAGTTGCGTCCCAAATGGCACCGTATTCCCTACGTAGTACACTACGTTTGACCAAAAGTGATCAAAAGTAGTGCAGTATTTAGGGAACAGGCGGTCATTTGTGAGGCACCCTAGTGTGATCTGTCTCTGTGTGTTCCTTGCTCTTCCTGGCTTTATCTGGTTTCGACTAATGAAGAAAGCCTAACACACACTACATGTACAAAACTATTCCCATCGGGTAAATTAGCTATCATTTGTTAAGGCACATTCCTTAAGTGGACATGTCTCTACATATGAAATGAGGGAGACAAAGTCTCAAAGTGAATGGATTAAATAGATTCTCCTCATAGAACGCATATTAGAGGGATGTGAATGAATGAGTTACTTAGCAGGACACTACAAAGTACTCAAAGTCCTCTTCGTATGTACTATGATGTACCTACCTAATTTACTAAATGGTAATGTACTTAAAGGCTACATGAGTGCAAATATTCCCAGACCAAAAAGTAGGTTTTATTGTCACACACATAGGTACAGTGAATTGTATTGTTTTACAAGGTCAGCTATTGTAGTACGGTACCTCTAGATCAAATGTATTGCCTTGCACACCTTGGGGATTCAAACCAGGAATGTTTTAGTTACTGGCCCAGTACTCTAACCACTAGGCCACCTGCCACTCTAACAGACACACCTGTGTTGCACAAATGCCTGCTAAAACTTCTAGCTCAACTGTTGTGTTGTGCCTCTGGTTGGTCTATCATCCAACCAGAGGTAGTTAGCTAATGGTTGTGGTGGTTTCTCTCCATTTGACAGAAACAAAGTGGTCCTTTGGCCATTTCAAAAACTCTCTCCTATTTGAATGCCTCACAGGTTGTATCAATCCCCGTTACGCATACAACCCTCACATGGTTAGCGGGGTAATTAGCCTAAGCCTAATTGTAACATTTCATTGTAGCATTACGAGTTAGCGCCCTGCCCTGCCATGCTTTACGGCATATAGACCACCATAGAGGTCTTTGGGGGCAGATCTGGGTTCAAATAGAATTTGTTTTTGTTGAAATGCTTAGACTATTAAATTGAGCATTCCTGGAGTGCCAGATGGGCGAGGTTTAAATTATGTTGGTTCCATTGCACCAAACAAGCTCAATTAAGCACAGCTGAGGTATTTGAAAGAAAACAAATACTATTTGAACCCATGTCTGCGCTAATGCTTTCTAGCAAATACTTTTGAGAGGGTTTTACAGCAAATGTGTTTGAACACGAGAATGATCTGCCAAACGGCCTCAGCAGGCGATGGTGTTTAGTATTTATCCAAGTAATGAGAGTACAAAATGTGGAGGGCGGCAGACCAGCTCAGAGCTGACATTTGCCCGTCAACATTTCCCTCAGAGGCCTAACACCGTGGAATTCAGAGCATTCAGCTGGGAGGCTCCAGACCATGGCTTCAGATTTCAGTACTAGCTTCATATTTTAGTTCTAGCTTCATATGAACACATTTTCTAGAGTTTACAGATTATGATTAGGAGCAGAAAGATGTTGTACTAAAAATGGCCCATTTGAGGCCACGTGTCACATCTCATTTAATCACTTTAGTACAATCTGTTCAACCAATTCACGCAAGTCTACGGCCCGTCGTGATGCTGCTACTGGAATAACCACCTATAACCATCTATGAGATAGATCTGCTGTGGGACTTCACACACACACACACCTATGTCTTACTATACTTGTGAGGTCTTGTTGGGGAACAACAATTCAGTCGTATTCAAAATCCTATTCTCTAACACTAACTATTTAGTGTAGACACACACACACACAATGATGCTGATTAGCCATCAAGAGTTGAACCAGTTATGTAACTGTTCATCAAACCATGCAGTGTAGTAATTATCATGCCTTGGGCTGTTCAAGCCACACACAGACTAAATCTGACTTTCCCGCAGTTTGGCAGAGGGTTATATATGCAGCTTAAGTAAAAAAATACAAATAAAAAAAGATACATGGCTATTACTTGATTATATAATTGCTTTGTTCTCAGTGATATCCAATGGTGGTGGAATTGTACCAGTGTGCACCACATGCACAATCTCCCAAGTCAGTTTGGTGACTCGGAAGGACAATGAATATTTGAAGTGGAAGATTTAATAATTGTATGGCTACCTTGAGAAATGACCAATAGTACGATGGGAACAGAAGAGGGAAAGCTATATCCCTGGTATTCCATGTAATTCTATTTTGTTGACAACGAAGCTAAATAAAATGTGATGTGCTTCTCTCTCACTGTTGCAGCCAAAGTGTGCCTGCCTGGTCTTCCACATTCGGACTGACAAGCTCCTTTTCTGAGCCCACTTTCTCAGTCTTCCTCTCCATCCTCATTCTCCATCAAATTGAATCAAATGTATTTATATAGCCCTTCTTACATCAGCTGATATCTCAAAGTGCTGTACAGAAACCCAGCCTAAAACCCCAAACAGCAAGCAACGCAGGTGTAGAAGCACGGTGGCATCTCCTCCTCTTTCCATCATCCTTGTTTTCACTCACTTTTGTCGCTGTCACTTTCCTCTCCTTGCTCTCACTCCCCCTCTCTTACCAACTCCCCCTTCTACCCTTGCAGGTAGCCTAGCAGTTGGAGTGTTTTCCCCGTATCCGAAAGGTTGCTGGTTTGAGTACTCGTGCAGAAAAGGTGAAAAATCTGTCGGTGTGTCCTCGAGCAAGGCACTTTTCCGTCATTTTCACCAGGGGCGCCATACTGCTTGAGCTGATTCTGTAAAACAACACATTTCACTCCACCTATCTGGTGTATGTGACAATAAAACCTCCTCTCGCTTGAACCATCATGAGATCATAATAAATGTCAATACAAAAACATTTTAAAAGGGCAACCTGTGATTGGCACATCAATTCTTTTGACATTCATATTCATTTGACATCGTTTTGAATCCCAGATTGCCCCTTTAAGGTGGAAAGTGAAACAGTATACCATCCTGCCGGTGTAAATGGATATTTCAGATTTGGAAGGAAATACTAGAATTTCACAGGTGCGCAGAAGGTGACCCAGAGTAAAGTGACTGTCAGTGAGACAGGTTAAGAAGACAATCTATACAATCCACACACACAATCACTAGACTTGAAGGGGAGTGGGAAGCACTCTCTCAATTGTCTTTCCTTGATTCCTCTCATCACCGCTCACCTCCCTCTCAAAACGCATTGGAGGTCCACTCCGAACTTCTCCTCCAATGTGTTTTGAGAAGGAGCCAAGGACATTAGGAAAGACAATTGAGAGACATTCACTGTCCCTCAGAATGGGTGTTCTTTGAAAGTATGGATGCGTCCAGCGTGAGAAAAGGAGCAGTCCGGGCCCCTCGCGATCCTCCGAGGACACAGAGCAGAGTGGGCCCTGGGAGATTTCCTCTCTGTAAACTGGGACCCCGCTCCACAATCAACTGGGAATTAGACACAGTGTAAACTAGGGGCCAAGAGGATGCCGTGTGTGTGTGTGTGTGTGTGTGTGTGTGTGTGTGTGTGTGTGTGTGTGTGTGTGCAAATGCGTGTGTTTTAAATGTGTGGTGCATACGTTTTTTCCATACAGCTGTGAGGGGAAATTAAACCATAATCACCAAATCTCCTTTCTCGAACTCCCACTCGACAATCACTCATGTAATTTAAAAACACATTCAGACATCTTCTATCAAACCGAATGATGGCTCATAGCTTCCAGCTAAATCCAGTTTTTCTTCTCATCCTCTCCAAATTTCTGATCATTCGGTGTCTCAATTCCATTCCAGTAAGTTACCAGTTATGATGGCAATAGTCTAGACGTCCACAATCAGATAGGGGACACACAGTACTATCTCACACAGTAAATCACAGTAATCTCCTCAGTCCGCTTACTAGGGAGCGAGACCGAGATCAATGTTCAAATGAAAATGTTCACAGTATACAGTGTCCTGCACCCTGTCAATACAGTGTCAGATGAGCAGGGGGGTGGCAGTGTGTGTGTGTGCAGCAGTGTTGACATTCAGAGGGTCAGGGGGAAGTCACAGAGGGGTGGTGGTGGTTGTGTGTGTGTGTGTGTGTGTGTGTGTGTGTGTGTGTGTGTGTGTGTGTGTGTGTGTGTGTGTGTGTGTGTGTGTGTGTGTGTGTGTGTGTGTGTGTGTGTGTGTGTGTGTGGACATGTTTAACTATACTTTTACCAACTGGGGGACCTTTTGTTAGTCCCAACAAGGTCAAATGCTATTTCTAGAATGTTTAGGGTTAAGGTAGAATTAGGGTTAGGTTTGGCATTTTTCTACAGCTGGCCATGCTTTCCACCGGGCTACCCCTACCCCGGTCAACAGCCCTGCTGTCACGATCGTCTATAGGAGAGAGAGATGACCAAGGAGCAGCGTGTGCAAAATACATCTTCTTTAATTATAAGAAGAAAAATGAAACAAAACAACAAACAGACGAACGTGAAGCTATGAAAAAACTAGTGCACACATGCAACATAGAACATAGACAATTACCCACAAACACATGATGCCCATGGCTGCCTTAAATATGGCTCCCAATTAGAGACAATAAACCACAGCTGTCTCTAATTGAGAACCAATCCAGGCAGCCATCGACATACAAACACCTAGACAAGACATTTCCCCATTAAACCTACAAACCCCTAGACAACCCAAAACACATACTTCCCCATGTCACACCCTGACCTAACTAAAATAATAATGAAAACAAAGATAACTAAGGCCAGGGTGTGACATAACCCCCCCCTTAAGGTGCGAACTCCGGGCGCACCAGCATAAAGTCTAGGGGAGGGTCTGGGTGGGCGTCTGTCCACGGTCTGTCTCATGGCTGGCTGACGGATCTGGCTGCTCATGGCTGGCTGACGGATCTGGCTGCTCATGGCTGGCTGACGGATCTGGCTGCTCATGGCTGGCTGACGGATCTGGCTGCTCATGGCTGGCTGACGGATCTGGCTGATCATGGCTGGCTGACGGATCTGGCTGCTCATGGCTGGCTGACGGATCTGGCTGCTCATGGCTGGCTGACGGATCTAGCTGCTCATGGCTGGCTGACGGATCTGGCTGCTCATGGCTGGCTGACGGATCTGGCTGCTCATGGCTTGCGGAAGGCTCTGGCTGATCCTGTCTGGCGGAAGGCTCTGGCTGATCCTGTCTGGCGGAAGGCTCTGGCTGATCCTGTCTGGCGGAAGGCTCTGGCTGATCCTGTCTGGCGGAAGGCTCTGGCTGATCCTGTCTGGCGGAAGGCTCTGGCTGATCCTGTCTGGCGGAAGGCTCTGGCTGATCCTGTCTGGCGGAAGGCTCTGGCTGCTCCTGTCTGGCGGAAGGCTCTGGCTGCTCCTGTCTGGCAGACGGCTCTGAAGGCTCATGGCAGACGGGCGGCTTTGCAGGCTCAGTACAGACGGGCTGCTTTGAAGACTCATGGCAGACGGACAGTTCAGACGGCGTTGGGCAGACGGGCAGTACAGGCGCCGTTGGGCAGACGGGCAGTTCAGGCGCCGTTGGGCAGACGGGCAGTTCAGGCGCCGTTGGGCAGACGGGCAGTTCAGGCACCGTTGGACAGACGGGCAGTTCAGGCGCCGTTGGGCAGACGGCAGACTCTGGCCGGCTGAGACGCACTGTAGGCCTGGTGCGTGGTGCCGGAACTGGAGGTACCGGGCTAAGGACACGCACCTTCAGGCTAGTGCGGGGAGAAGGAACAGGGCATGCTGGACCCTGGGGACGCACATTAGGCCTAGTGCGTGGTGCCGGAACTGGTGGTACCGGGCTGAGGACACGCATCTCAGGGCTAGTGCGGGGAGCAGCAACAGGACGCACAGGACTCTGGGGACACACAGGAGGCTTGGTGCGTGGTGTTGGCACTGGTGGTAAAGGGCTGGAGACACGCACCATAGAGCTAGTGCGTGGAGGAGGCACAGGGCTCTGAAGACGCACAGGAATCCTGGTGCGTGGTGTAGGCACTGGTGGTACTGGGCTGGAGCGGGGAGGTGGCGCCGGAAATACCGGACCGTGCAGGCGTACTGGCTCCCTTGAGCACTGAGCCTGTCCAACCTTACCTGGTTGTATGCTCCCCGTCGCCCGACCAGTGCGGGGAGGTGGAATAACCCGCACCGGGCTATGTAGGCGAACCGGGGACACCATACGTAAGGCTGGTGCCATGTAAGCCGGCCCGAGGAGACGCACTGGTGGCCAGATGCGTTGGGCCGGCTTCATGACATCCGGCTCAACGCTCAATTTAGCCCGGCCGATACGTGGAGCTGGAATGTACCGAACCGGGCTATGCACGCGTACAGGAGACACCATGCGCTCTACTGCGTAACACGGTGTCTGCCCGTACTTTCGCTCTCCACGGTAAGTACAGGGAGTAGGCGCAGGTCTCCTACCTGACTTCGCCACACTCCCTTTAAGGCCCCCTCCTCCCAAGAAATGTTTGGGTTGTACTCACGGGCTTCCAGCCTTGCTTCCGTGCTGCCTCCTCATATCGCCTCCTCTCGGCTTTAGCTGCCTCCAGCTCTTCACGAGGGAGGCGATATTCTCCCGGTTGTGCCCAAGGTCCCTTACCATCCAGTATCTCCTCCCATGTCCATGAATCCTGTGTAGGTGGGTCCTGTTGCCGCTTGACACGCCGCTTGGTCCTAGATTGGTGGATAATTCTGTCACGATCGTCTATAGGAGAGAGAGATGACCAAGGCGCAGCGTGTGCAAAATACATCTTCTTTAATTATAAGAAGAAAAATGAAACAAAACAACAAACAGACGAACGTGAAGCTATGAAAAAACTAGTGCACACATGCAACATAGAACATAGACAATTACCCACAAACACATGATGCCCATGGCTGCCTTAAATATGGCTCCCAATTAGAGACAATAAACCACAGCTGTCTCTAATTGAGAACCAATCCAGGCAGCCATCGACATACAAACACCTAGACAAGACATTTCCCCATTAAACCTACAAACCCCTAGACAACCCAAAACACATACTTCCCCATGTCACACCCTGACCTAACTAAAATAATAATGAAAACAAAGATAACTAAGGCCAGGGTGTGACACCTGCGCTCCCCACAGCAACTCGCCCAAACCTTCCCCACTTCTCCTTCAGCCCAATCCAGATAGCTGATGTTCTGAAAGAGCTGCAAAATCTGGACCCCTACAAATCAGCCGGGCTAGACAATCTGGACCCTCTCTTTCTGAAATGATCTGCCGAAATTGTTGCAACCCCTATTACCAGCCTGTTCAACCTCTCTTTCGTATCGTCTGAGATTCCCATAGATTGGAAAGCTGCCGCGGTCATCCCCCTCTTCAAAGGGGGAGACACTCTAGACCCAAACTGCTACAGACCTATGTCTATTCTACCCTGCCTTTCTAAGGTCTTTGAAAGTCAAGTTAACAAACAGATCACCGACCATTTCGAATCTCACCGTAACTTCTCCGCTATGCAATCTGGTTTCAGAGCTGGTCATGGGTGCACCACAGCCATGCTCAAGGTCCTAAACGATATCATAACCGCCATCGATAAGAGACAATACTGCGCAGCCGTATTCATCTACCTGGCTAAGGCTTTCGACTCTGTCTATCACAACATTCTTATTGGCAGACTCAACAGCCTTGGTTTCTCAAATGATTGCCTCGCTTGGTTCACCAACTACTTCTCTGATAGAGTTCAGTATGTCAAATCGGAGGGCCTGTTGTCCGGATCTCTGGCAGTCTCTATGGGGGTGCCACAGGGCTCAATTCTCGGAATGACTTTTTTCTCTGTATACATCAATGATGTCGCTCTCGCCTCTGGTGATTCCCTGATCCACCTCTACGCAGACGACACCATTCTGTATACCTCTGGCCCTTCGTTGGACACTGTGTTAACTAACCTCCAGATGAGCTTCAATGCCATACAACTCTCCGTCCATGGCCTCCAACTGCTCTTAAATGCAAGTAAAACTAAATGCATGCTCTTCAACCGATCGCTGCCCAGCACCTGCCCGCCCGTCCAGCATCACTACTCTGGACGGTTCTGACTTAGAATATGTGGACAACTACAAATACCTAGGTGTCTGGTTAGACTGTAACTCTCCTTCCAGACTCACATTAAACATCTCCAATCCAAAATTTAATCTAGAATCGGCTTCCTATTTCGCAACAAAGCATCCTTCACTCATGCTACCAAACATACCCTCGTAAAACTGACCATCCTACCGATCCTCGACTTCGGCGATGTCATTTACAAAATAGCCCCATATATTACCCACCACTGCGACCTGTATGCTCTCGTTGGCTGGCCCTCGCTTCATACTCGTCGTCAAACCCACTGGCTCCAGGTCATCTACAAGTCTCTGCCAGGTAAAGCCCCGCCTTATCTCAGCTCACTGGTCACCATAGCAGCACCCACACGTAGCATGCGCTCCAGCAGGTATATCTCACTGGTCACCCCCAAAGCCAATTCTTCCTTTGGCCGCCTCTCCTTCCAGTTCTCTGCTGCCAATGACTGGAACGAACTGCAAAAATCTCTGAAGCTGGAGACTCTTACCTCCCTCACTAGCTTTAAGCACCAGCTGTCAGAGCAGCTCACAGATCACTGTACCTGTACATCGCTCATCTGTATGTAGCCCATCCAATCTACCTCATCCCCATACTGTATTTATTTATCTTGCTCCTTTGCACCCCACTATCTCTACTTGCACATTCATCTTCTGCACATCCTACCATTCCAGTGTTTAATTGCTATATTGTAATTACTTCGCCACTATGGCCTATTTATTGCCCCTTGCCTCTCTTATCCTACCTCATTTGCACATGCTGTATGTAGATTTGTCTACTGTATTATTGCTTGTATGTTTGTTTATTTCATGTGTAACTCTGTGTTGTTGTTTGTGTCGAACTGCTTTGCTTTATCTTGGCCAGGTCGCAGTTGTAAATGAGAACTTGTTCTCAACTAGCCTACCTGGTTAAATAAAGGTGAAATAAATCAAATAAAAAAAGAAGCGACAGGCCCGTTCCTGGTCCTCGGGACCGTCCCTCTGGCCGGCCTCGTGCTGCGGCTGGAGCCGCGCGTCAGAGAGGGGGTACTGTCACGTCTCCAGCACTCGACGTTGCCAGAGTATTATGCACACCTGCCACCATTGTTACGTGCACCTGTGCCTCATGACACTCACCTGGACTCCATCACCTTCCTGATTACCTTCTCTATATCTGTCACTCCCCTTGGTTCTTTCCCCAGGCGTTATTGACTCTGTCTCCGACTGTGTGTTTCATGTCTATATTTTACTCCTGTTTCTTGTTTAGTTCTATGATCGATTTATTATTAAACTCACCGCCTGCACTTGCTTTCCGACTCCCAGCATATACTGTACTCTACAATGCTGAAAATGTGTTTTCGTAAATAATGTGTTTACGTATAGCTTTTACCCGGTTTGTCGTTTTTTTGCCCTCTTGATGTTTACGTGTGATGAAAGTTAATAGGTTTGGGCTACACTTAGAGATAATATTCTCTGATGGGAGTTGTGCAAAGTTCTGCATGTTATGAATGTGTTCAGTGGTTTATAAATCTCTTTAATGAAGGGCAAGGTCACTCACTGCTGGTGTTTGGATGAATAGAAATCTTCTCTTTCCTTCCGTTCCATCCTTAATTACAATGCAACCTCCAAGGGAAAGTTTGGGACAGTTTCAGGTGACATTTGAATAGAACATCTGAGTAAAAAATTCTTGTTCCTACTTTTTTTTTTTTAAAGCTATTGGCTGGTTCAGCCACATGAGTGTTTGAAGGTTTGGTTAAACCCCAAAAAATGCTCAAATAAATAGATTCCGAGGCTTGACTTCCCAGGCCTGGTGGATCCAGAACGTAGTGTTCATTCTGGATCCCCCAGGCTTCCCAAAACCATCTCTCGCAAGCAAAAACAAGCTTTGTTCCCAGTATTATGAGACGATTAGCTCTTTGATATGGGTATCTGTTAGTGGTGGACTAATGAATTGTTGTTTCGATATGCTCCATCTGCTGAGCGCTCCTCCCACACAGCTGCTTGGGTCATAACTGCAGTCTGTCAAACATATGAAACAGGAGGGTTGTGTGTGTGTGTGTGTGTGTGTGTGTGTGTGTGTGTGTGTGTGTGTGTGTGTGTGTGTGTGTGTGTGTGTGTGTGTGTGTGTGTGTGTGTGTGTGTGTGTGTGTGTGTGTGTGTGTGTGTGTGTGTGTGTGTGTGTGTGCATGCGCGTGTGTGTACGAATTTTGCATCAAAGCCATCATGAGAGATGGAGACCAAGGAGTCCAAGGTAGTTTACAGCTACCGGCAATGGCGAGTAAGTTTGTTGTAAAGCAGTCAGAAGGGGTGACATAACGCTCCTCGTTTTTATGCCTCCTCAGTGTTGCTGTGTGTTTGTGTGACGTGTGTGACGTGTACTAGTAAACCCCCTCAGTGTTGCAGTAACCTTGGAAAAGAATTGCGTATTTTTTCCATGGCCCTTTGTCGTCACCTTAGAATACTGCAGAGGGTTTCCAAGTACCCTGAGATGGGTTATATCTCGGCCCTGAAAAACAATATGCTGTTAGAAGTCAATCTCGACACTGTGCCTTTGTTCCCCCCTGCCTCTGACAGTGTAATTGAAGTTCTTGAGGATGTCTAATTAAGGTGGAAGGAGAGTGTGTGAGTGTGTTGTGGTGGGTAATACTGCTTGAAGGAGGAAGGATACACAAACAGAAGACCAAAGGACACCTCAGCTAGGAAAATGAATCACTACGTTCCAATGCATTGTTACATTTGTTCATTGTCTCTTTTTCCCCGCTAGTCATTAAGACGGTGGCGCTGAAGAAGGCGCGCGTCTTGCCGGTTCCTTACTGAGCCATTGACTTTATGTTCATATTCTTATCTTTAATTATTTCCCATCGCTGTTGCATTGTTGAGAAGTCAGCGTTTCTTTGGACGGTGGCTACGATGCGTATCCTGTACACACCACTCATTAAACTTGAAACTGAAGCTGAAACTGAAACAATGGCCGACTTCGGTATTTTCAAATCCACAGAACAACCTGAACAAATGTTGTCCAAAATGCACGTCTGACAATTCTGTATTTTCAATAGGTTATGCTTGTTGTTAGGTGTGCATGTGAATGTATAGTTTGCCTGTGTAAATTTAAAAAAGGGACACATATCTTGTTGTTTTTTTACAGCTTTTCTGCTACATATATACATACATTTTACATAGACATTTGACATATACATTTTGCCTACACATTTTACATCACAGAACAATAACACATTCCCAAACATAAGCTCTTTAATCCCACCCCTCAGCCACTCTTAGCCCATCCCACCAATCACTATAGACCACCCTCGTTTTGGTTTCCAAGTGCCATATAGTGTCAATTGTGCTGTGATGTTTTGCATAAATTGGTTTGCCTGTGTGTGTATGTAAGAGAAAGAGTCCAATGCCCAACCTTAATCATTTTCAAATCCACCAACCTCAACAAACGTTGAGCCAAATGCCTCTGTATGCCAGTTCTGTTATTTAAACAGGTACTTGTTGTTGTTATAAGATGTGCTGCAATTTTTACATATTTCCTCCAACAAATGGCATCCGAAATGTCACTGTGTTCAAGGTTATATTGTGTAAACAAGTTATTATTCTTGTGATGCAACCTTTACTCTTTCCTCTTCCATGTACGGCAGGTTAGCGTTTTTTTGTCATGAGTCTTGTTCTGGAGGCAGCTCTGCAGAGTGGTCACTAGCTGGCACAGCCACAAAGTCATCCAATCTGATTTTAAACATAACTCTAACCTTAACCTGAACCACACTGTCTAACTAACCTTAAATTAAGACGAAAAAGCAGTTTTGTTTTCAGGAATTTTAGCAATATAGCCAATTTTAACTTGCTGGCGTATCTAAGAGGAAATCGCTTGGTTCTGCCTCCAGGACAAGAAGGTTGATATTTATTGTCATGACAATAAATATTAACCTGCTTCCACCACTCTCCCTCCTTCCCCCCAGTGTTGTTCTAGCAAGGGGAGTTTCTCTTTATGTGGTAGTTGGAGGGCCCAGTAAATAGCCACTGCTGCTGCCTGCTTAACTAACCAGCCCCTTTAGTGTGTCTGCATCTGCCACTGCCCAGACACAAGTCCCCTCTGTCCCTCTCTCTGTCCCTCTCTCTGTCCCTCTCTCTGTCCCTCTCTCTGTCGCTCTCTCTGTCGCTCTCTCTGTCGCTCTCTCTGTCGCTCTCTCTGTCGCTCTCTCCCTCTCCTTTCTTCTATCTCGCTGTCTCTCTCTCTCCTTCTCCCTCCTCTCACTCTCTCTCTTTCTCTCTC